>NW_027617403.1:87500-120306 GCF_964187855.1 Myxine glutinosa
GGTTTGATTGTTTTTGTCAAAACCCTGTCTGTTTGTTTGTGAACAGGATATCTCAAAAAGTTGTGGACAGATTCAGACGACATTTGGTTGAATCGACATTTTGACATTTTGGAGAGGTTGGATATGTGACAAGAAATAAATTATTAGATTTTGGTGAAGATCCGGATACGAGAGTTTATTAATTTTCTAAGTGAATCGACACCATTGAAAGATGGGGCCAAAAACAATAGGCCTATAAATAAATAAATAAATTTAAAAATATATAAAAAACACCTTTAGAGGCCATTTTTCCCCGCAAAGCGGGGGTTGGCCTTTTTCAGGAACCGTGGTTGTTGTTGTTTTTCGGTCCCCTATTTGAAGCAATGTTTTACGGCCGGATGCCCTTCCTGACGCCAACCCTTTTTGCCGCCTTTAACGACAAACAGGGAATTACCAGTGAACTGGTACTCAATTAGCAGACCTCGGAAGGATGACAGGCTGAGTCGACCCCCCTGGCGTTAATTCAGCGATCGACCGGGATTCGAACCCAGGATCCTTGGATCCTAAGCCGGCACCCTAGCCGCTAGCCCAACACCAGGGATGTTGGGTGTTGGATGTTGGCCGGCACCCTAGCCGCTAGCCCACCAACACCTATATAGCATGATATTTCAAAAAGTTGCGGACGAGTTCTGACCAAACTAGGTGCATGAGTTGGTTATGTGACAAGAACAAGCCGATTCGATTTTAGTTCAGGTCCTGATTCAGATCCGACATATCAGTGGGATACAAAACGTAAACTGGTCAGCATGGTGAAGGTATGCGCTCCACCGAGTTCCGCAATAGTTTTTAGATGTTTTTTTTCTGACGTGTGTGTGTGTGTGTGTGTGTGTGTGTGTGTGTGTGTGTGTGTGTGTGTGTGTGTGTGTGTGTGTGTGTGTGTGTACAGTATGTACACTGGTGTCGGCCTACCTATGGTGAACAATTTAAAGTGGTGATATTTCCACAAAGTAATACTTTCTTCAGGAACTCACTGTACACTTGAAATATTTTTTGATATATTGTCGTCTAATCATATATGTATTCAGGCTGTTACTATTGATATATACAAAGTGGTCTAAAATGATGTACAACTTTTTATTTAACTTCAATATTTTTTTTATTACTGGTGCATTTTGTTTGTTTTAGTCCAATAATACACAGGTTTGGTTCAATCTTTGTTTATTATAAGGAAATAAATGCTTCAACAAGCAATACAGAGCGATATCATTAGTAGTTGGTGAAGTGCTCAATCCATGAACCGCACCTCTGGATGACAGCTGCCACATCGACACTGAAGTTGTCGATGACTCGGCTGAAAACGGGAGCTGGTATGCGTCTGATGCTCTTTTTCAACTCTGACAGTGTGTGTGGGTTGTTTTCATGGAGTAAAACTTTGAGGGACCCTCTTCGGGGGTCTTTCAGGGATCATACACCAAATATGTTGTCAAGAAAATCCTGGTCTTCTTTGATCCGGTGGGTAAAGTCAGTGGAAAATTCGAACCTCTCCCACTTATTTTTTTAGGATACAGTTTCAGATCGTCATGTATGATTCTGCCAACGGTCGTGTGAGAGGTTCCCACCAGCTGTGCAAAGTCAGTGTGTCGACTTTTTTTTGAGAAGCATGCAAAGCTTCTCTTGCAGCTTCTGTCCTGTCAGGTGTTCTCACTGAAACTTTTCGACGACAGCCTTCTTTAATTTGATATTTCACACTTCCAGTGTCTCTAAACTTTTCAACAATACATTTGATAGTTTTGTATTGTGAAATTCTTGCATTTGGATAGACCCTACAAAAAGGCCTTTGAATAGAAACATTTGACTTTGTCGCAAAAAAGGTCTCAAAATGAACTTCCACTGTGGAACAGAGAAATTGTTCAACATGGTGGAAACTTCGATGGAAAAAACTTTAAACTTTGTTCTTTAGGCGAACTGAAAATAAAAATAAGAGTCACTTTAGTAAAAGCTAGAACGGGACATTTTGTATCCCACTGATACATTTAAACATTTTGTATCTCACTGATAAATTTACACATTTTGTATCCCACTGATACATTTACACATTTTGTATCCCACTGATAAATTTATACATTTTGTATCCCACTGATACATTTACACATTTTGTATCCCACTGATAAATTTATACATTTTGTATCCCACTGATACATTTACACATTTTGTATCCCACTGATACATTCACACATTTTGTATACCACTGATAAATTTACACAATTTTATCCCACTGATAAATTTACACATTTTGATTCCCACTGATAAATTTACACATTTTGTATCCCACTGATAAATCTACACATTTTGTATCCCACTGATACATTTACACATTTTGTATCCCACTGATAAATTTACACATTTTGTATCCCACTGATAAATTTACACATTTTGTATCCCACTGATAAATTTACACATTTTGTATCCCAATGATACATTTACACATTTTGTATCCCACCGATAAATTTACACATTTGTATCCCACTGATAAATTTACACATTTGTATCCCACTGATACATTTACACATTTTGTATCCCACTGATACATTTACACATTTTGTATCCCACTGATAAATTTACACATTTTGTATCCCACTGATAAATGTACACATTTTGTGTCCCACTGATACATTTACACATTTTGTATCCCACTGATACATTTACACATTTTGTATCCCACAGATATATTTACACATTTTGTATCCCACAGATAAATTTACACATTTTGTATCCCACTGATACATTTACACATTTTGTATCCCACTGATACATTTAAACATTTTGTATATCACTGATAAATTTACACATTTTGTATCCCACTGATACATTTACACATTTTGTATCCCACTGATACATTTACACATTTTGTATCCCACTGATACATTTACACATTTTGTATCCCACTGATACATTTAAACATTTTGTATCCCACTGATACATTTACACATTTTGTATCCCATTGATACATTTACACATTTTGTATCCCACTGATACATTTACACATTTTGTATCCCACTGATAAATTTACACATTTTGTATCCCACAGATATATTTACACATTTTGTATCCCACAGATAAATTTACACATTTTGTATCCCACTGATAAATTTACACATTTTGTATCCCACTGATAAATTTACACATTTTGTATCCAACTGATAAATTTACACATTTTGTATCCCACTGATAAATTTACACATTTTGTATCCCAATGATACATTTACACATTTTGTATCCCACCGATAAATTTACACATTTGTATCCCACTGATAAATTTGGTCATTTGTATCCCACTGATACATTTACACATTTTGTATCCCACTGATACATTTACACATTTTGTATCCCACTGATAAATTTACACATTTTGTATCCCACTGATAAATTTACACATTTTGTATCCCACTGATAAATTTACACATTTTGTGTCCCACTGATACATTTACACATTTTGTATCCCACTGATAAATTTACACATTTTGTATCCCACTGATATATTTACACATTTTGTATCCCACAGATAAATTTACACATTTTGTATCCCACTGATGCATTTACACATTTTGTATCCCACTGATAAATTTACACATTTTGTATCCCACTGATAAATTTACACATTTTGTATTCCACTGATAGGCTAGATCTGCATTTGGTCTTTAACCAAAATTTAATCGGCTTGTTCTTGTCACCTACCCAACTCATCCACCAACTTTTGTCATAATTTTGGCACAATTTCTTAATTGTGAAGCATCACTTTTAAAATTATAGCATCTGGATCAGGATCCTCAACAAAGTCTCATCAATTTGGCATTGTCACACAACCAACCTGTCCACCAGGTTTCATCCAAATCCATCCACAACGTTTTGAAATAACGTGCTGTATATTGTTTTTGTTTTGTTTGCCTTATCCCTCAATTGTGATGAAACACTCACAAAAGAAAAGAAAAAAATTCTCGCATCCGAATCTTCACCAAAATCGAATCAATTGGTCCTGGCACACACCAAAACTGTATGTAAAGTTTCATCCAAATCCGACCATAATTTTTGAGATATCTTGCTCACAGACAGACAGATAGACAGATAGACAAACAGGGGTGAAAACATAACCTCCCCCCAAAGTAATTATGACAGCTGTTTGAGAAGTTGAACATTATTTTGGACTACTCTGTGTGCATGAAGCTGGGTATAATGATCTTTCCTGAAACACACACTTAGGCCTATGTAGTGTTGATATTAAATATGTGGTAGGTACTCATTTCAGTTTGATAACATGGTTGATAACATGGTTATTTACATCATATACCTACCGATCTCCCAGCAAACTGAAAGCGTATAGCTCAGAGGTAGCATATTCGCCTTTAAGCTCTCTCATCTGGGTTCAATTCCCGACCCGACTATAAAATGCTACCCCGGTTCTTTGCAGGGAGGGCATTGTGTGAAGGTCATCCAAGGGACTCAAATTTCATGATCGTCGTAGGGATGTGAAGGTGTATGTCCAATCTGCTGGAGTAAGCAGTACCCTGGTCAAATTCCTGCCGGTACTATCACTGGCAAGAGCAATGGCAAACCACCCATTGCATTCCCAGCCTATAATAGTGATTGCTTCGGCAGTGCCAATGCTCTGGAAAGAGCACGATCATAAAGCAACTTATAGATACATTTAGCAGCAAGGTTCTTGGCGCACATCAACAAGAATGTTGTCCGCTTGACGGATTGAACATCTAAGCTGCTGTGCATTCCTTCTTCATGACTTCTTTAAGACACAGAGGTTGTTATATTTCTAAAACCAACTCCAACCATTATGTTGTGTAGAGCAATTTCTACAACCTACTTGATGTATTTAAAAAGCAAACTTCTATGAGTAATTAATAACATATACAGAGACAGTAATAAAGTAATAAAAGTATAATTGGCATGACTGCGCTCAAGAGAACGAGGTCCAACACTTGCATGAGGGAGTATTTTTGCTGTATGGCCCGTGGGGCAAAGCCGTCTAGAACAGTGTTTGTCCGTATGTATGTATGTCTCTCAGAAACGTGCACCAATCAGAGCTGAAGAACTGGTCACATGGCAGGGGTGATGTGATGTGATTAAGTATGTGATATCATTATGGCGTACAACGGCTGACTCCACACACCGCCATTTTGATTTCTATGCTGTACAGGTCGAACATATCGTCGAACCTATCATATATCACAATCTGCATTCTCCACCTTTACGTTTTTCATTCAGTGTGAAACAAAAACAAACCGATTGTTAAAATGACCATGAAATATCGAAAGCATTGGCATTTACGGGTCTTCCAATGACACAGTACATCAAGGCCTTAGGCTTCATGCCTTAATGCCTCACCTTCAGGCCACTTTGGACAAATTAGCCCAGGTTAATTAATACAGTAGTATCGTTTTCGGAATAATAATAATAACGTTAACAATAATAATATTAAAGCGCGGCGTTACGCGCGCTGCTTGTGAGCAAGGAGGAAGCGGCCAAGCGGTAACACATAAACGTCTTTATTGTAAGACTACACTGTAACACTGAAATGCTCCGGGCTGGTCGCCCGGTGTATATCATGAGGCCACGCCTACCCCTCGGGCGTGGCCACCGCCCACTTGGTGCGTGGAATGATGTCACCACGCCAGTGGGCTTTTGTGTCCACCACACGTGCCCCCCCAGAATTCCCGCGCACCTGGAGGGCCAGTTTGCGGGGCAGACGAATGACCCGGCCGAAGCGCCCCCTGGCGATCGGCGGCGTCCGGGGTGCAGGGATGCCAGGTGGGATGCCCCTGGCTGCCCCTGGGATGGGTGCAGGACCGGGGGGCGGCGTGGCGGCGGGGCTGGGCGGTGCCGGGGGTACGCCCGCAGGAGGGCGGCCCCGACGTGGGGGTCGGGCCACTGGCGGTGGATGGTCCACATCGAGGTGGGCCGGCTTGAGGCGGTCTACCGAAACGCGGTCAGGAGTACCGCCGATGTCTAGGGTGAAGTGCTTCGCCCCGGTCTCCAGCACGCGGAAAGGCCCGTCGTACGGGGGCCGCAGTGGTGTCCGATGGGCATCGTGGCGGACGAAGACGTACTCCGCCGTGCGAAGCTCCGGGGCGACGTGCGTCGGTGGGTGCCCGTGGCATGCCGTTGGCACCGGGGCGAACCTCTGGGCGGTCTCTTGCAGAGCGGAGCGCTGCTGTGCCGCGGACCATGGTGCTGTGGAGTCGGGGAGGAACTCGCCCGGCACCCGCAGCGGTTGCCCGAAGACCAACTCCGCCGCGGATGCGCGCAGGTCCTCCTTGGGCGCCGTCCGGAGGCCCAGCAGGACCCAGGGGAGCCTGTCGACCCAGCCGCCGTCGCGGAGGGTGGCCCGGAGCGCGGCCTTCAATGAGCGGTGAAATCGCTCACACAGGCCGTTAGCCTGGGGGTGGTAGGCCGTGGTTCGGTGCAGCCGGACCCCGAGCCCCTGCGCAACCGCCCCCCAGAGCTCCGAGGTGAACTGGGGGCCCCGGTCGGATGAGATGTCTGAGGGGGCGCCGAACCGGGCGACCCAGGTGGCGATGAAAGCCTGCGCGACATCGGCCGCCGTTGTCGACGCCAAGGGCACGGCCTCCGGCCACCGGGTGGTGCGGTCCACCATGGTGAGGACGTAGGTGAAACCCCGCGAGGGGGGCAGAGGTCCCACCAGGTCCACGTGGACGTGGTCAAACCGGCGTTCCGGCACCGTGAACGGGGCCAACGGGGCCTGGGTGTGCCGGTGCACCTTGGCGCGCTGGCACGCGAGGCACGTCCTGGCCCAGCCGCGGACGGCCTTCCGGAGGCCATGCCAGACGAACTTGTCGGCGATCAGCCTTTGGGAGGCCCTCGCGCCCAGGTGGGACAGGCCGTGGATGGCGTCAAACACCTGGCGCTGCCAGCCCGCGGGCACGATGGGGCGAGGACGCCCGAGGGAGACGTCGCACAAGAGGGCCACGCCCGCGCCGTCGAACGGCACCTCGGTGACGTGGAGGCCCGTGTCGGCGGTCCGCAAGGCCTGGACGTCGGGGTCAGCGGCCTGGTCCGCTGCCATCCGGGCATAGTCGATGCCGAGGTGGACTGCGTGGGTGACGGCCCGGGAAAGGCAATCCGCCACCGGGTTGGCCTTCCCCGCGACGTGCTGGATGTCCGTCGTGTACTCGGACACGGCCGAGAGGTGACGCTGCTGCCGGGCCGACCACGGCTCGGTGACCTTGCCCATCGCGAAAATCAGCGGCTTGTGGTCGACGAAGGCAGTGAACGCCCGGCCCTCGAGCAGATGGCGGAAGTGCCTGACCGCCAAGTGAAGTCCGAGCAACTCGCGGTCGAAGGTACTGTAACGGCGTTCGGGCGGGCGAAGCTGCCGGCTAAAGAACGCCAGCGGTTGCCAAGCTCCACGCACCCATTGCTCGTGCACCGCGCCCACCGCGTAGTCCGAGGCATCGGTGGTGAGGGCGATCGGTGCATCGGGCGCCGGGTGCGCGAGCATGGTGGCGTTAGCCAAGGCGAGCTTCGCGCCCGTGAACGCCGTGTCCATCTGCTCGGTCCAGGTAACGTCGCCTTTGCCCGGCTTACCTCGGAGAGCTTCGTGCAGGGGGCGCAGGAGCTGGGCGATACGGGGCAGGAACCGATGGTAAAAGTTCACCATGCCCAGGAACTCCTGCAGCCCTCTGATCGTGCGGGGGCGCGGAAACCCCTTCACCGCCTCCACCTTGGCCGGCAGGGGGACGGCTCCGTGCCTGGTGACACGGTGCCCCAGAAAATCGATTGTGGCGGCGCCGAACCGGCACTTTGCGGGGTTCACAATCAGGCCATGCTGGCCCAGGCGTTCGAAGAGCGTGCGGAGGTGGTGTAGGTGCTCTTCGCGGGACGCGCTGGCGACGAGGATATCGTCCAGGTAGACGTTGACAAAATCCAAGTCGCGCAGGACGCTGTCCATCAGTCGCTGGAACGCCTGAGCCGCATTCTTCAGACCGAAGGGCATGCGCAGGAACTCGAAGAGTCCGAATGGCGTGATGACCGCCGTCTTCGGGACGTCCTCCGGCCTGACGGGGACCTGATGGTAGCCGCGTATGAGTTCCACCTTCGAGAAGAAGGACCTGCCCGCCAAACGGGTGGAAAAGTCCTGAATGTGGGGGACGGGGTAGCGGTCGGGAGTCGTGGCGTCATTGAGACGGCTATAGTCCCCGCACGGTCGCCATCCCCCGCCGGGCTTCGGCACGATGTGCAGCGGCGACGCCCAAGCGCTCTCTGAGCGCCGAACGATGCCGAGTCGCTCCAGGGTAGCGAACTCGCTTTTGCCACTGCCAGCTTCGTCGGCTCGAGGCGGCGTGCCCGGGCGTAGACCGGTGGCCCGACGGTGGGGATGTGATGGGCCACCCCGTGCTTGACGGCCCCCACCGAGAAGGTGGGCCGCGTGAGGGCTGGGAAGCCGGCGAGGAGGCGGGTGAATGCGTCCGCTGCCGGAAGCGTACAGACCAACGTGGCCGGAACCGAATCGTTCGGCAAGCCGCTTGGCAAGCCGCTCGTTGAGCTGGGCAACGCACAAGCGAGCGAGCTGAACGTCTCGGCCTGGACAAGCCGTCTGCGCTTGACGTCGACCAGGAGCCCATTAGCGCACAGGAAGTCCGCGCCAAGCAGTGCCATGGGCACGTCGGCGGTGACGAACATCCATCGGAAAACCTGCCCTCCAAACCGCAGAGAGAGGCAGCGTTTTCCGTACGTACGGATGGGCGTCCCGTTCGTGGTAAGCAGCGCGGGGCCCCCACCCGCGGCGTGCTTGTCTGACGTGCCGGCGGGAATGACACTCACCTGCGCTCCCGTGTCGCACAGGTAACGGCGCCCGGAGAAGGTGTCCGTTATGAACAGCAGGCTGCTCGAACGGCCGGCGCTCATCGCCACTATTGAGCGCCGGCCCGGGCGTTTCCCGACCCGTTGAAGGAGCACGGCGGATGACACCGCCGAGCTTCGTGGCCGAACTTGGCGTGGAACCAGCACCAGGTGGTGGAGCTGGAGGAGCGCGGCTGGCTCCGCCAGGCCGGTGGAGTTGGCGGGTTTCCCCGCGGTGGCGGTTTTCGCCGCGGCGGTGGGCGGGGCGTGGCGGCGTTCACGAGGTGCGTATCAGCATGCTGCTGAACATCAGCGCGCTGTAGAAGATGATGCTGTGGAACATGCTGCTGAACATCAGCGCACTGTAGAAGCTGATGCTGTGGAACATGCTGCTGAACATCAGCGTCGAGGGCCGTGACGGCCACGCCGACGCTCGCCCGCGTGTCCGAAGCGGCGAAGTACCTGTCCGCCTTGGCGGCCAATGCTCGGGGTTCCGTTAGCTCGGTCCCGGCCAACGCGAGGCGAACCTGCGCTGGAAGTTGGCGCCGGAAAAGCGAACCGGGGGCTTCGTCGCCCAACAGTGACAGCATATGGTCCATTCGGACCGACGGGCGCGTCTCACCGAGCTCGGGGAGATCCAGGAGGCGGTCGGCCCGTGCGTCGTCCGTGAGGCCGAACGTGGCTAGGAGTAGCCGCTTGAGTGCCTTGTACTTGTGGCCGTCCGGTGGGTGGCGAAGGACGGACACAACTCGAGCGGCCGTGCCGGGCCCGAGGGAGGCGACGACATGGCAGTAGCGCAGGTCGTCGTTGGTGAGGCGCCGAAGCTGAAATTGGGCTTCGGCTTGAACGAACCAGACTTCGGCCTGGGCCTCCCAAAATTCGGGAAGTTTAATCGCCATTGCCTTGTCGTTGGCCATTGCAATGGCGTCGTGTTCAGAAGGATCGCTACGGCAGATCCAACGTCGAGGGTCACCAGTAAAGCGCGGCGTTACGCGCGCTGCTTGTGAGCAAGGAGGAAGCGGACAAGCGGTAACATATAAACGTCTTTATTGTAAGACTACACTGTAACACTGAAATGCTCCGGGCTGGTCGCCCGGTGTATATCATGAGGCCACGCCTACCCCTCGGGCGTGGCCACCGCCCACTTGGTGCATGGAATGATGTCACCACGCCAGTGGGCTTTTGTGTCCGCCACAATATAGTAAATATAATAGTAACACTGCAATTCCTTTGTCGTGACTGCAAAGTTACTGGATTGAAGCGGTGTATGGTTGGTTCATTGTTGACTCGAAGCATGTGGAATAAACCAGTGTCTCAATGCAATCTCTTCACTTCCATGGAGACAGACAGCTTACAAACTTGGAGTACTTCAAAAAAAATCATATTTACATTATTTGCTAACTGGTATCCCTGCCAAAGTCATACTATCCTCTTCAACTAAAGTATCAAAGAAGCCCAGCTAAGGTTCTGTTAGACTTTCGGTCTTGTTTAAATTTACCTGACTTAGTATGAACACAAACGGCTTGGCAGCATGTCGTCCTGATGAGCACATAGTAACGGCGAAATCTGGACCAGCGGCTCTGCTATCATTTACTTGTGACCATATTAAATCTCGGTCCTAAAAGGTCTGAGTGCTACACAAATTGCATCCTAGTTTGGAGGTGATGTATTGGCATAATTTATGTGCATGTCTTTTGGGTAAGTGTTGCTCCTTTTGATTGATATATATTGTTACAGACGCGGTTGTGGATGTTGGTTTACCGAGCGGTTTGGTATGACCGCGTCTGCACAGTTTACCCGATTATACTCGAACGTTGGCCGAGTCGCGCTACGCTAAATCAATTGAGGAAAGGACACAACGGCTGGGTTAAAATGACACGACACCAGGGGTACAGTTCTCAAGACCTCCGGAGGAGGTTATAATATTTCGGAACGAACATAGTCAACGGAACATCTTCTCTTCTGGACTTGGTTATGACTAACTTCCCTGAAAATGTCTGCTGCTCTTCTTCTGCTCCGATCGGATCATCTGATCATGTCCTTGTTAAAGTAGACATCTCTCTGACCATCCTCAGGGAGCCTGCTCAGCGTCGACGAGTCTGGCATTTCACTCAGGCCAACTGGCACGGTCTTCAAGCAGCCATCAATCATCTGGACTGGTCTCCCATCTCTACCACCTCTGACATCAACTCATCCTGGGAATTCTTCCAAAGTAAATTGCTCTCTCTCATGCACAGATTTATCCCATCTCGTCTTCAGTTGTCATACCCTTCCTCCCGTCCATGGTACACGGAATCTTGTGGTGAGGCTGTTGCCCAGAAACAACTTGCCTTCGTCTCCTGGAAAGCAAATCCAACGGAAGGAAATCTCATTTCCTTTCACAAAGCCCGAAACAAGTGTGTGTCCACCCTCAGGAGAGCCAGGAAACAATATCTCTCCGTTCTCAAGACCGAACTCTCTTATCTGTCTCCCTCTTCCAAATCCTGGTGGCGTCTGGTCAAATCCGTTTCTGGTGTTTGTTCCCCCTCCATCCCCTCCCTTACCTCAAACGGCTACACAGCTGACTCCGCACGTGAAAAAGCTGAATGCCTCAACTCTGTGTTTGCCTCTAAATCTTGTGTCCCAAACCCATCCCTCTCTGTACCCACCATACCCAGTTGTACCCTGCTGCTCCTGGACTCCGTGTCCTTTCCTCCTGACAAGGTGGAAAAGTTTCTGTCAACCCTCGACTCTGATTCTGCAACTGGACCCGACGGCATCAGCCCACGGGTCCTAAAATCCTGCTCTGCCGCTCTATCTCACCCTCTCTCTGTTCTCTTCACCCTCTCTTTTGCTAAAGGCCAACTGCCATCTGCTTGGAAATCAGCCAACATCACCGCTTTGCACAAAAAAGGTGCAAAAACAGATCCTAGCAACTACAGACCAATCACCCTTCTCCCAATTATCAGCAAAGTCATGGAATCCATCATTGCTTCGGATATGAAATCTTTCATCTTCTCCAATGGCTTGATCTCTGATCATCAATTTGGTTTCAGACCAGGTCACTCTACTCTGGACATGCTGCTTCTGCTGTCTCAACAATGGATGGAGGTCCTCAATGCCAAACAGGAAATTAGAGCTGTCTCCCTCGACATATCACGTGCCTTCGACACGGTCTGGCACCCCGCTCTGCTCACCAAACTCTCCTCCTTTGGTATCCATGGAAATCTCCACGCATGGCTGGCGGACTTCCTCTCTAGTCGTCGTCAACGTGTGGCCCTGAATGGGTTTCTCTCATCTCCTCTTCCTGTTCAGGCTGGAGTTCCCCAAGGCAGTGTTCTGGGCCCCGTGCTTTTTCTGGTCTTCATCAATGATCTCTCTGACTCTCTCGAAAATCCTCTCTATCTCTTTGCTGATGACTCCACTCTCTGCCGCTCCATTCCTCTTCCCTCAGATCGGCAGTCTGCTGCCTCCTCACTCTCTGAAGACCTGGACAAAATCACAGACTGGTCAAACAAGTGGAACATGTCTTTCAATCCTGACAAATCTCACACTCTTACTATGTCTCTCCGAAAAGATCGACTGGACAACCCTCCCATCTACTTTCTCAACAATCCTCTCCAAGAAGTTCTGTCGCTCAAGATTTTGGGTCTCACTATCTGCCATGATCTTTCTTGAGAAAACCACATTTCCAAGCTGGCCTCCAAAGCCAGTCGCCGACTGGGCATCTTCTGTCGTGCGAAGTCCTTCCTCGGCACACCTGAGCTCCTCACCACATACAAGGCTTTCATCCGCAGCTCAATGGAATACTGTTCTCCCCTATGGGCCGGTGCTCCTGCCTCACACCTAGCTCGGCTTCACACTGTTGAAACCAAAGCTTTCAGAATTATTGGAATCTCCCGCGATGAAGCTATCTCTGAGGGCCTTTCACTCACTCACCGCAGGCAGGTAGGTGGTCTTTCTGTCTTCTACCGACTCCTCTCCGGCCTTGCACCCCCAGCTCTCTCTGTGCTCTGTCCCCCAAATATTCCTACAGGTCGCACAAGATCTGCCAGCAACCCTCTGATGGTTAAACTGCCGAAATCTCGGCTCTCTGCTCACCTTCACTCTTTCATTCCTCTTTTCTCCCGCCTCTGGAACAAACTCCCTCACTCCCTTCAATCCCACTCCTCCCTCCAGGTCTTTAAAACAGCTGTTCACCACCATCTCTTATTTTCCCCCATCCAAAACCTTGATCTTTTCTACCCCCGCGAATTCACCCCAGATCCACCTTGTTTGAAATTCCAACTTCTTTCCTGGAAGTCCTGGCAGTGTCCATATGTTTTATACCTCTCCCACCGCCCCCTGCCCATGCCCCCCCCCCCCAAAGCCCTCGCCCTCTCTCAGATCTCTCGATGTCTCCATGTCTCTCGGTCCCTGCTCTCAAATGTTGTGTTTGTGTCCTTCCCCCTCTCTCCCCATCTTGTCTACCGCTCCCGATGTTATATGTTTTATGTGTCGGTTTGTCTTTCTGTGTGATTAATGTTCGTTCTTTCACGAGCCTCGATCTTGTATACAAAAAAACAAAAAAAAAACAAAAAAAAAAACGTTAGATTACAAGGACAAGAGAGACAGCATAGGAAGGTAGGCACTTAATCACGGTCTTATAGTAACCCCGACAGACCACAGATAAACAGGACAAGACTGACTCACACGGGGATTGATGGCAAGGAAGGGCAGGTAGTCGGTGGACAGCACAAGGTGCACCTTGTGCTCAGGGACAGGATAGCGCGGCCCAAAAGATGCAGGGAGGTCTCTCAGCGCTCGGAGGTGGCGTCTGGTTCTCTTCACTTCAAGCTCGGGGCGCATCTGACGTCACGTCCGGTAAGTGGCTGCGTATATCTGGCGGGGAGTGACACGCCCTCGGCTCGTTAGCTCCGCCCCAGATGGAATCGGCCCGTTGCTTCTTATTGGGTGCGGGGGGTTACCGGGCTCCGCCCTTGACGAGGGGCCGTCAGGCAGCCCCTTCGTGGTAACCCCGTCGGCGCACATGGGCAATGGCGGCTAACCGAGCCGGAGGGAGGAAGCACACTCCCCGCGTGCTGTTGTTGTAGTTGTTGTTGTTGTTGTTGTTGTTTCATGGGGAAGATGGGAGGAGGTATGGGGAGGTCCTAAACTCACTACTGGTGCCATACAATCACATTCTGGTGCAACGAAGAGTCAGAATTAATGGAAATGAGTCCTTAACTGACATAGACTAAGAATAACTAGCAAGATGTCCGAAAGTTGTCTACGTGAGATGCGGTGGACCTGGGCACGACATTTAATGGGGGAAAAAGGGGAAGGTCGGTTCTACAGAGTGTTGTTTACAGACAATAGGACTAGGGAATGGGGGATTGGGGATAGTTGGGGAGTATTGGGGAAATAGGGGAATATTTACAAGCGGATATGGAGGCCAAATCCCATATCCGCAACATTGCACCCTTCCCTACCCTCGGGGCGTCCCGACCCGATAAATTTTTACCTACTTTAGTGTGGCACTCAGATGTAGTTCCCTCTACTATTAACTCTACCCTGAGTGCGACAGTTTTACAGATATTCACAAATGAGTAAATTTGTCCCCCTGCGACGTTGCACCCTTCTCCTCACAGAAACACACCCACAGGATAACCGAATCGCGGAAAGAATTCGCAAACTAAACATACAGCCGGTAGGGAGCATTATTTACACAAGACTACGCTTATATTTACACTACGATCCAGGACCTGTTTTTGGAGGAACACATGCAGATGTTAGGCATAGAGAGAGCACGCATGCCAGCATCGATACACCAACCCACGAGTGCTCTGTGGCCTTACGGCCTTTAATAATGTGCAGAGCACCCCTTCCAAGCACCAAAAGCACCACCCCATCATGTACAGTCAGCACCATCCGGTGCACCAATAAAGTGTTCAACAATCACCGGTGGTGTCGCAGCCGGCCGATGTTCTGCCGCTGGTCTTGCCTTCCTGTGGTGCACTTGGCCTTCTTGCTTCTTTCAAAAATAAAGAAAGGCGCCAACCGCGTCCATTTCTTTATTGTGGCCGTCAGGGGGCCAACTATTAGTGGTTCACCTGTATGGCATAGGTGCCACGTTGACCCATAGGTCCATCCATGGGTGGTGCTTGCCCGCAAAAGACTGCGGTCCATGGTGGGCGGCCACAAACATTGCGGTCCATATGGTGTATCGATCCCGGCAGCAAGCAGCGAAAGTGCAGGCCCACAACTGCGGAGCCAGCACCTCTCTCTCCTCTCTCTCTGCCCCAAAACCAGATCCTCGGAGGTGGGAGACAAAAGAAGAAAACAAGTGAGTAAGGTGGCAAGGGCGCAAAAGTGCACGCAACATTAGGTAATGCACACTAGGGGCACATGGGAACCAGGTGAGACAGGTACGTTCCTACCGTATGCCCCCCCCCCCCCACCAGGTAACCTACATTGCCCCTCCCTTACCCGTTACTGTATCCACAAAACACAACACTACCCATAAACATCTACTTTACAAATCAACAAACGTCCCTACTGTCTTCCCCGTTCCTCCCATAAACCAAATTCGTCTTCTCTCCCTCCTAACCAATCAAATTTGCCATTTTCAACTCTCATCAAAATTTGCCATTACCAATTCATCATCAGTCCCTCCTAAGGAGGGAGAGATGGAATCACCCCAATGTCTCATCCACGTCGTGATGCGTCTCACCAATCCACACAGCAATTCTCATTTCCTGCACACAGAACAAAGAAAACACAGGTGTGGAGTCATCATCACCACCTCAGGTAAGTGGCTGCGTATGGTGCGACAGGTTCATCAATCCTAACTATTTCCTAAATGACTTTAACAACTTTACATTACCCGGGGTCTTTCCCTGCCAATCCATTGGCCCTCTTACACTATGGGTTCTAAAAACCAATTCCCATTGACCAAACTGTGGTGCTTTTCAATTTGGGGTCTCACTCCCCCGATTCATCTCCCGGTGCCCTCGCACAATTTCTGGGCTGTGGCGTGTACCTCTCCCAGCGGGTCTACCCACCTGCACACCTCCACCACTGCAGTTGCCTCCGAGCTTACCTGCTCCTCACCCTAACCTAACTACCTGGGGAAGGCCCTCTGGCGCTCTCCCCACTCGGTGCCCTCTCTGGCACTGGGCTACCCGGGTCCGTCCTCCGGATCCTCGGGCCCCACTGACACTAACGGCTCCCAGAGCCCACCTGCAGCCTCACCTGGCCGACATCCTCACAGTGGTGGAGTGCCCAACCAACTACACACACTAACAGGCTACACGCCCAGCCATTTCCACAACACTAATGCACCCATCCACAATACCATTCTGCAACCGCACCACAAATGCCAATATCCAACCACAATTTACCTATACCCTCTACCTAACACTTACACTACCCGCCCCGGGTCCTCGTGAAAGGGGTCCACTCTTCCCCCATCCACACCTTCGCACCATGCACACCACTCCGTACCACTTACTCCAACTCTCTCCACACCACTCATTCTCTGCTCCATATATTCCACACACCTGTGCTCTCACACCTGGTGCCACCTGCACCCTTCTCTCCCCAAGCGCATTCGCGCTGATCCACAACACTCACTACTCATACACTGCTCCACACACCTGTCCAGTTGCACACCTGTGCAATCACCCCTGTTCAATCCTCACACAGCACCATCTCATCTAACTACTCCCCTCTGAAACTTGCGCTTCCCAGTCGTCCCTTTAAACTATTGCGCTCCCACGTCATTATAATCCACACTAATCTACCTGCGTCCCCACTACAGGTATCAGTCACTAACTAATCTTAACGTTACCTACTGTCATCTTCGCTAGATCCCTATCAATATAACCTAACCCACCCGGGCTAGTTTTCACTGCCATACACCCCATAAACTAGTGCGCATTTGCCCCACATATGGGAAGGGTGGCAGGGATGCCACCCTTACCCACCGTCATACGGCGCGAGTGGGACCTTGTGGGACCACCTCGTATGTGAGTCGCTGCCCGCCTGCCGGACCCCGTGCGTCGCCCCTTGCGGGGTCAGCGCGGGGCCGAACCGGCCGGGCCCCCACAGTACATTACCCCCAAGGGGCTCTCCTGCCTCCCCGGTCCCTCTAACAACTACCCCTGTTGGTGTCGATGCATGGGTCACACTTCCGCAACCTGCTACCCATTCCATACCACCACAACCTTGCTCACCCACACCTCGCACCTCTCGTTCCATACCCTCCGGACCAACCATACACCTCACTCTTGCCCTCTCACGAACATCCGGGTCTATCTCGACCCCCAAGCTCATTAAATCACCTGGCGCATTATACGCACGACCATATTGGTCACCACTTACACCGGGTCCTCTTCCTCTTCGCTTCTCCTCCATCACCTGCGAATCCCTCATCCGGTTAATGAGCACATCATCACGATCCAAACACAGACTTTGGACCAATTCTTTTACCTCCTCCTTTATCTCTTTCTTATCCTCTCTCCGTCGGTTCTTAATTTTGCTCACCCCTTCTTCCACTTCTTCTAATTTCTGCTTCACCTCTTTTATTCCCCGGTACGTCTCCTCAAGCTCGTCCTCTAAGGCTACCTTGACCGTTTCCATGTGCGTCCTCACCTGCCGGTCCTTCGTCTCCATTACCTCTATCACCTCGTCCAACCTCGTTGTCAGTCCCTCACGTACCATCTGACATTCCCTCTTCGTCGCTATCAAGTCGTCTTTTAGTTCTTTCTGTGTCGCCTTTAACCCTCCTAATACCGCAGTGTTCCTTTGAACCTGCTCCGTTAGTCCTTTTTGTCCCTCCCTCAGCTGTTCCACCTCCTGCGTCAGGTCCTCTATGCCCCCTTGTAACTTTACAGTCCCCTTTCTCACCTCCTTCTCCATGTGCTCCTTACAGTGCCTCACCTCCTCGCGCACTCCTCCGACCTCCTCACTCACACCTCTTCTGATCTCCTCTCCCATCACTTGCATCTCCTGCCCAGATGCCACCCTCATCTGCTCCATTTCCTCCCTGTGAGCATCCAGTTTGGTTTCTACCCCCATTCTGACCCCCTCTATCTGCTGCCCCATTTGTTTAACTTCCCTTTCCGCTTGGTCCCTCATGTCCCTCAATTTGCCTTCCATCCTGTTTTCTAACCCCTCTAACCCATTTTTCACTCCCTCTATCTGATTCTCCTGGGCAGCCATTCTATTTTCTACCCCCATTAACCCATTTTTCACCTCTTTTATCCCGTTGTCTAACCCCTCAAATTTGTCGTCTAACTTCCCAAATTTCTTGTCTAATCCCTTAAAATTATTGTCTAACCCCTCAAATTTCTTGTCTAATCCCTTAAAATTATTGTCTAACCCCTCACCGGTACCCCTCGCTTCGTCCCTCATTACCCCCATTTGGTTTCCCATTACCCCCAATTGCTCACTCCGAGCCCTCGCTTCGTCCCTCATTGACATTGCCCACCTCATTCTGTTTTCCATTTCTTCATTATTCTTGTCCATATGGGCCTTCATTTGTATTAAAAAAAGGTTCAAATCCATCGGCGGCGCTACTACGGTCGCGGGCGTGGACGCCGTGGCCACCTCGTGCGCGACGACGCTATTTTGCGACCCTGCCACCATCACTGCTTCGCTCTCCTTATGTCCCTCATTTTGGTCCTGGATCGACCCTGCCTCACTCTCTTCTACCGGAACCCAGCCGTCTTGGTCTGCCATAGCGCGACTTTCAAAATTCGGGTTTTTTTTTTGTTTTTTTTTGTAAAACACAATCAAATTTCGCCGTTATAATTTCGAGCGCGTGAAACGCGCTCCGGATCGAATCCCACTTCCCGACACCAAATGTTACCCTAATGGTACAATTGGTGTTCCAAAATTTGGGCCTAACAAATTTAGTCCCAGGTCCGAATCCAACTCCTCGACACCAAATGTTACAGACGCGGTTGTGGATGTTGGTTTACCGAGCGGTTTGGTATGACCGCGTCTGCACAGTTTACCCGATTATACTCGAACGTTGGCCGAGTCGCGCTACGCTAAATCAATTGAGGAAAGGACACAACGGCTGGGTTAAAATGACACGACACCAGGGGTACAGTTCTCAAGACCTCCGGAGGAGGTTATAATATTTCGGAACGTTAGATTACAAGGACAAGAGAGACAGCATAGGAAGGTAGGCACTTAATCACGGTCTTATAGTAACCCCGACAGACCACAGATAAACAGGACAAGACTGACTCACATGGGGATTGATGGCAAGGAAGGGCAGGTAGTCGGTGGACAGCACAAGGTGCACCTTGTGCTCAGGGACAGGATAGCGCGGCCCAAAAGATGCAGGGAGGTCTCTCAGCGCTCGGAGGTGGCGTCTGGTTCTCTTCACTTCAAGCTCGGGGCGCATCTGACGTCACGTCCGGTAAGTGGCTGCGTATATCCGGCGGGGAGTGACACGCCCTCGGCTCGTTAGCTCTGCCCCAGATGGAATCGGCCCGTTGCTTCTTATTGGGTGCGGGGGGTTACCGGGCTCCGCCCTTGACGAGGGGCCGACAGGCAGCCCCTTCGTGGTAACCCCGTCGGCGCACATGGGCAATGGCGGCTAACCGAGCCGGAGGGAGGACGCACACTCCCCGCGCGCTGTTGTTGTAGTTGTTGTTGTTGTTGTTGTTTCATGGGGAAGATGGGAGGAGGTATGGGGAGGTCCTAAACTCACTACTGGTGCCATACAATCACATTCTGGTGCAACGAAGAGTCAGAATTAATGGAAACGAGTCCTTAACTGACATAGACTAAGAATAACTAGCAAGATGTCCGAAAGTTGTCTACGTGAGATGCGGTGGACCTGGGCACGACATTTAATGGGGGAAAAAGGGGAAGGTCGGTTCTACAGAGTGTTGTTTACAGACAATGGGACTAGGGAATGGGGGATTGGGGATAGTTGGGGAGTATTGGGGAAATAGGGGAATATTTACAAGCGGATATGGAGGCCAAATCCCATATCCGCAACAATATATATATATACATATATATATATATATATATATATATATATATATATATATAATATTGTATATACACTAGGGCATTGCCCGTACTATATCTATATCTAAAATTATATCCCCCCATGAAATGGTTTGGTCCAAAGCGAACGGCTTGCGAGCACGGAGGTATATAATAAACTGGAGAGCCAATGACGGCTGTCGGCTGAAGCTAGCGGAAGTTGCTTGGCGGCCATATTGGGAAGCCGATTGTGTCTGCGTCCGTGTTTGATCTCACGATCGTTTGAGTTTTATGGAGAACAACTCAGTTGCTTTTTAAAAGATTTAGAGCTGAGCCGAATCCCATTTTGTACACTTTCTTGGCATTTCCCCCCCGAAGCTTTGTTGTAATAATATTTAACAAAATGTTTAGTCTTTGAAACAATGTTACAATACGTCCAACGCAGTCACATCTATTTCTAATTAGAACCCCAATCTAATGAACGAAGCTCCTAAGCATTCGGCTCAGCCCTAAAAACAACTTAATGAGTATTAATGGTTCACCTTTTCTTTTCTTTCCAAATAGGTTACAGCTTTGAGGAAAGCGCCAGTGGCCAGGTCTGTCATCCAAGAAGATACACCAGAACCTCAAGCCACTACTCAAGATCCTGAACCTGAGGTGGGACCCTCATTTCAGACCACAGATCACTCCTACTCCGTCACAAGTCCACTGGTATTGAAGCACAAGCTCGATGAAGCAGTCCACAAGCTGGACAACTTTCGAAAAAAATTAAAAGTGAGTCAGCAACACAACAGAAGGTTAGCCAGAAAAGTGGAGTCCCTGAATACCATCGTGGAAGACCTGAGGGAGAATGGGATGGTCACCGACAATTGTATTGAAATGCTCAACACAACATTCTCTGGTGTGTCAAAAGCTATTGTGAGCAGAATGCTGAAGAACAAAGGCAGCGGCAAACGCTCGAGAGATGAATACGATCCAGTCATCAAAGCTTTCGCACTCACTCTTCAATTTTATTCTGCTAAAGGATACGACTATGTTCGAGAGACATTCGACTTGGCACTGCCAAGTCCATCCACAATCCGGAAATGGTACAGCGCAATTGATGGTTCACCTGGTTTTAGTGCAGTTGTATTCCAAGCACTAGAGAGCCGGTTTAAAGCAGAGAAGGAGACTGGCAAGAGAACACTGTGTAGCCTGATGTTAGACGAGATGGCCATCATGAAGGCAATTGACTTTTTAGGGGACAAGGTATTGGGGTACGTCGACATCGGAAACGGAGTCCAAGATGACAGTGCTCCCCAGGCCAGCAACGCACTGGTTTTCATGCTGGTTGCACTGAATGACAGTTGGAAAGTGCCTGTAGCATACTTTATGATAAATGGATTGTCGGGGAAGGAACAGGCGAATTTGGTGACACAATGTCTACTAAAATTGCATGATATCGGTGCAGAGGTGGTTTCCTTAACTTGCGATGGACCGTCCGCTCATTTGACAATGTTACGTGAGCTAGGTGCCGACATCACGCCGCAGAATGTGAAACCAACATTTCCCCACCCAGCAAATCCCGAAAAGAAAATTTGTGTTGTACTCGATGCATGTCACATGCTTAAACTTGCAAGAAACTGTCTTGGATCCATGAAAATGATGGAGGATGGCAACAAAAAAGTCATCGCGTGGAAATACATCCAGGCACTCTTTGATCTGCAGAAGAGGGAAGGCTTGCGTCTGGGAAATAAGCTCTCCCGGAAACACATCGAGTGGAAGAGCAATGTCATGAAGGTGGACACAGCTGCTCAGACATTGAGCACTAGTGTGGCAGATGCAATTCGGTTTTGCAGGGACACTTTGCAACTATCAGAATTTCAGGGCAGTGAGGCTACCTGCCAATACATTGAAACATTGGACAAACTGTTTGACATTCTAAATTCTCGCAATCCATTGGCACGAAACTACAAGGCACCACTCATGACATCACGAGAAGGACTTTTCCTGCCATTCCTGGATACTGCCTACAGTTACTTGTCCAACATCAAAAACATGAATGGTCAAGTTATGACCAATACGCGTTTGAAAACCCCCTTCATTGGTTTCATGATCTGCATAGAGAGTGTCAAAATTTTGTATTTCACATATGTCAAACCTGCCTCATCTCCCCTGCGATACCTGCTCACGTACAAAATGAGCCAAGACCACATTGAACTTTTCTTTGGAGCGGTCCGCATTGCATGTGGAAGTGGGAATAACCCAACGGCCCGGCAGTTTGTTGCCGCATATAAGCGCCTCTTGATGCGACATGACATCAAGTCTGCAAGTGGGAACTGTTCTGCACAGGACTCAACCAGAATCCTGAATGCGGCCTCCTTCAAGTGCGTTGCAAAGCAGGCTGTGCCTGACGAGAGTCACGACATGTTGGTGGCCAGACGATACGACCTGGAGTTGAGATCGCCGGCAAAAGAGGACCACGACTATGCGGATATTCCAAATTTTGAGCAACTTTCCATCTTTACAGAGTCATGTGTTGGCTATATTGCCGGCTATGTGGTGAGGATGGTGAGGAAGACTCTGAAGTGTAGCCAATGTCTTTCTGCATTGACCAGTAACAACGAAGAATGGCAAACCACACCAATGTACAGCCTGATTGTTACCAAGAACAGGGGTGGCCTCATAGTTCCCTCGCACAGTGTTGTTCGTGTCTGTGAGGCGACTGAACGCTGTGTCAAGAGGCTCCTGGCTGTAAGCAATGGCAAAATGCCTCGTGAAAGTGGGATAAGAGTGGCAATTTCCACTTCTGTCCTTTCTGAGGTCGGTCGGTCTACATTTGCTTCCTTGGATCGGCACATGTTTGACTGTGAGGCAGACAGCAACCATGTGTTTGCTTTAATACATTCTGTATCACAATCATACAGCAAGATACGTTTCCATCATGTTGTGAGAACACTCGATGATGACATGAAGGAAGAGCGCATCAGGAAAAAATATTGCAAACTGGTCCTGTTTGCTCACCAGTGAGGCAACACCAGAGCAAGCTGAAATATAAGAGCGACCTCATCTCTACATGGTGTGGGTGTGTTTTGTGGGTTAACTGTGAATTGTGTGGGTTAACTACATGACAGCGTTTCATGTCATTTATGTGACTGACTCACTGTTGATGTGTTGCTGACCCATGTCAGTGTAGAATAAACTCTGGTTATCATTATATCTGCGTGGTTTCTAACATCTCGGTAATAGAAACATACACATCTTAGTTACAATATAATGACTGAATTAACTAACATCATATAACATGACAACAAATCAGATCTTTATATTGAGGAATATTATAGAACAAGCCAAAGAATGGCAAACGACGATGTACCTCAATTTTATAGATTTCTAGAAAGCTTTCGACTCCTTGCCCAGAGAAAGTCTTGGTCATAATGAAGAAATACAGCATACCTGGAAAATTAGTGAACCTTGTAAAAGCCCTTTACCAAGACTTTCAATGTGCGGTCGTCGACCAAGGTGAAACAACACAATGGTTCAAGGTGAAGACAGGAGTTAAACAGGGGTGTAACATGTCAGGATTCTTATTCCTACTAGTGGGTGATTGGGTCATGAGAAGAACGATAAAGAACATCGAGCGGTAATTTTGGGCACTTTTTTTTCAAACAAGCTCTAAACCATTGGATTCCCCAGGAAAAATGCGTCTAGAACCAACTTCAAACTTAATGAACACCATTTCCTTAAAGAACGGGATTCTGAGCCCGAATATCAGTTCAAATATTAGTATTCTATATTAATTAAATAGTCGGCGGTCCTAAAATTCGCTCCAGCTGCATCATCAGTGCGCCACGCCTTTGCTTTGACAGGCTTACGATCGGCTTCCCAATATGGCCGCCAGACTATTTCCGGTGGCTTCACGGCGGCTAATGCTGCGAGGTGGCCAATTGGCTCTCCATATTATATACCTCCGTGCTTGCGAGTACGGTGACAATCCCCCCCCTCTATTTACATGCAATGGTTTGGTCCAAAGCGAACGGCTTCCGGAGTTTGGTAAAGAAATCGCCATCGCGTGCACAAACGCGCAGGAAAGCGAATGAATCGCAAATTCGGTTTTATTAGTTTTAAAACATAGTTTAACGCCAACATAGTTTGCAAACGTGAAATAAATGAATACGCTCTCAAATGTGCCATCCGAGGCAGAGTGTGTCCTCCACGTTCGGCACACGCGATCGTTCGCTGCTCTCTGATTGGTTGAATCGTTTTTTGGACATAGCTCGGTAAGTAATTGTCCGATTAATATGAAACCTTGAAAAGGCACATCCTCGGGTCCCCAGCAATATACCTGGCAAGTTTCAAGTATATCGGACCGGTAGTTGTCGAGAAACAGCGGTCACAGACAAACGTACAGACGTACAGAGATTACTGGAATTATAGATAGATACAGTGAAACCTCGCCATCCATAATAATAATAATAATAATAATTCATTTATTTTGTATAGCGCTTTTCCAGAAGCCCAAAGGCGCTTTATCCATGGGGGTTACGTTCCTGTAAAACTCGCGAATGGCGAAATCTCAAACAGCGAACAGCTTCTAACATGTATTAAAGTCAATGATATACGTTTCAACCTCACAAAAGTTACGTTCAAAAATCATTAATAAAAAAAACATTAATAAAAAAATTAAATAAATAAGACATTTAAATAGAAAAATAAGAACAATCGAGTTCTTTATGTATCGCTCTTGAATATGACTTATATTATTTATGTTCAATGAATGTCAAATCATAATAGATTTAGTTCCATATGACTGAATAAGATAAGATCAAATAAGTAAAATTTACAGCACAGTATTGTGATCCATCTCCAAGGAGCGACCCACACTTCCCGCACGTCCACTATGATTTGATCTTGCCTGAGTGAAGACAGGACCACGCAGTCTTCCATGATGTTTTGTTGTGTGTCGACTCGGCCTGGCAGAGGTTGCAAGTGCAGTCGGTGGTCCCCAATAGGAATCTCCGTGGCAGCAGAACGATGAAAATGAACACGGGGTTCTTCTTCTGCCTCCTCACAGCGAACTTTTTATTCTTTCGATTCACCACTATTACGATCCTTATTCTTTTTCTTCAGAAAGATTATTTTATTCCTTTATATTGTTCCGTTTGTTCTGTTGCATTCTCATTAAAAGTGATGAAAAAATCAAAGTGTTAAAAAAAACTGAAAACCCAGAATTAATTTAGGGGTGGGCGGAGTTTATTTTTTTCCATTTTGCGGCACGACACCCAAAGACACAGAATGTCAAGTTTCATTTTTTTTTTCGGTTATACTGTACAGTATTATAATTTAATACGTAATGTTAAATTAAGCAAAATACTGTTACCGGTATCGAAAAATGTAAAAATGTTTTAAAACGTGAGAAAAACCGAATTAGCTTAAGGTGGGGGGGGGGGGGGGTTGTTTTTCCCGCAGATATGCGAAATCCCGGACAGCGAACACGCGAATGCCGAGGTTTGACTATATATAATTCGAGCAGAAAACCTGGTCCCACCGGGCTGTTCCAAGGGAATTACTTCCCATTGACATGTGGAATATTTAGGGAGTTTGACAGGAATATCCCTTTACAGCATAATGGCAGGGACCCATGGAAATTGGGCGTAATGTAAAATCGAACTTCAAGTCCTCAGTACCCCTTTTTTGTTCAAGCCCTCCTCCAAACCATCAAGCCCCACTCCCAAACCATCAAGCCCCACTCCCAAACTCCAAGTCCTCGACCTTCCCCTCCCAACATGAAGGCTTCAATCCTGCTCCTGCCCCACATCTACACGCTCCAAACCCTAATCCCCCCCCCCCCCCACCCCTCGTCGACACCACAACCCCTAAACACCTCCACCCCTCACAACATCCCAACCTTCTTCCTTCTCTCCCCTCACTATCTCCTCCCCACCCTCACCAAAAGTCTTCAACCCCCTCCCCCAAAGTGTAACCTCCCCCCCCCCCCCCCCCCAACTTTTTTTTCTTTTTCTTGTATACAAGATCGAGGCTCGTGAAAGACCTAACATTAATCACACAAAAAGTCAAACCGACACACAAAACACAAAAAACAAGGGGAGCGGCAGACAAGATGGAGAGAGAGGGGGAAGGACACAAACACAACATTTGAGAGCAGGGACATCGGGAGAAATGTGGGAGGGGAAGGGCTTGGGGGGAGGTGGGAGAGGTATAAAACATATGAACACTGCAAGTACTCTGGGGTGAATTAGCAGGGGTAGAAAATATCAAGGTTTTCGATGGGGGAAGATAAGAGATGGTGGTGAACAGCTGTTTTAAAGACCTGGAGGGAGGAGTGGGATTGAAGGGAGTGGGGGAGTTTGTTCCAGAGGTGGGAGAAAAGGGGAATGAAAGAGTGAAGGTGAGCAGAGAGCCTAGATTTTGGCAGTTTAACCATAAGAGGGTTGCAGGCAGATCTTGTGCGACCTGAAGGAATATTGGGGGGACAAAGCACACAGAGAGCTGGGGGAGCAAGGCCGGAGAGGAGTCGGTAGAAGACAGAAAGACCACCAACCTGCCTGCGGTGAGTGAGTGAAAGGCCCTCGGAGTTAGCTTCATCGCAGGAGATTCCAATGATTCTGAAAGCTTTGGCCTCACAGCGTGAAGCCGAGCTAGGTGTGAGGCAGAAGCACCAGCCCAGAGGGGGGAACAGTATTCCATTGAGCTGCAGATGAAAGCCTTGTATGTGGTGAGGAGCTCAGGTGTGCCAAGGAAGGACTTCGCACGACGGAGGATGCCCAGTCGGCGACTGGCTTTGGAGGCCAGCTTGGAAATGTGTTTTTCCCAAGAAAGATCATGGCAGATAGTGAGACCCAAAAGCTTGAGCGACAGAACTTCTTGGAGAGGATTGTTGAGAAAGTAGATGGGAGGGTTTTCCAGTCGGTCCTTTCGGAGAGACATTGTAAGAGTGTGAGATTTGTCAGGATTGAAAGACATGTTCCACTTGTTTGACCAGTCTGTGATTTTGTCCAGGTCTGCAGAGAGCGAGGAGGCTGCAGACTGCCGATCTGAGGGATGAGGAATGGAGCGGCAGATAGTGGAGTCATCAGCAAAGAGATAGAGAGGATTTTCCAGAGAGTCGGAGAGATCATTGATGAAGACCAGAAAAAGCACAGGGCTCAGAACACTACCTTGGGGAACTCCAGCCAGAACAGGAAGGGGAGATGAGAGAAATCCATTCAGGGCCACACGTTGCCTACGACCAGAGGAAGTCCGCAAGCCATGAGTGGAGATTGTCGTGGATACCATAAGAGGAGAGTTTGGTGAGCAGAGCTGGGTGCCAGACCGTATCGAAGGCACGTGATATGTCAAGTGAGACAGCTCTGATTTCCTGTTTGGCATTGAGGACCTCCATCCATTGTTGAGACAGCAGAAGCAACATGTCCAGAGTAGAATGACCTGGGCTGAATCCAAATTGATGATCAGAGATCAAGCCATTGGAGAAGAGGAAGGATTTGATATCCGAAGCAATGATGGATTCCATGACTTTGCTGATAATTGGAAGCAGGCTGATTGGTCTGTAGTTGCAAGGATCTGTTTTTGCCCTTTTTTGTGTAAAGCGGTAATGTTTGCTGATTTCCAAGATGCTGGCAGATGACCTTGAGCAAAAGAGAGGGTGAAAAGAACAGAGAGAGGGTGAGATTGAGCGGCAGGGCAGGATTTTCGGACCCGTGGGCTGAAGCCGTCTGTCCTGTCCATCTGTCCATCTTTGCACATCCTTCCCCTTCCAAACTACAACCTCCGGTCCTCCCCCCTCAATCTCCTCCCCTTCATAAAAGCAGAAGCACATTCTTTCATTCAAATATTAGATAGATAGATAGACAATACAAAATTGCATTACACAGACATTATACAAGGGCATTCTTACAATAGACAGACTGTCAGACAGACAGATAGATAGAGAGATAGACACAGACAGATAATGTCAACCCTCATTAATCTGACCCCGTTTAATGTGGAAATCTCGCCATCCGACCAAAACATCCAGGAACAGATTTCCGCCATTGATTTTATCCCTCTAATCTGCAAAATCGTTTATCCGACAATCTCACTAATCCGACATTGGGTGCTGGGAACGCAGTAGTCTGGATTAACAAGGGTTGACTGCATATAGATAAGATAAACAGACATACAAACACATATATAGTTAGATAGATAGACAAATATACACAGAGATATATATATATATTGTTACGGATCGCGGATTAGATGTTATTATGGGCCGAGCGGATGGTCCACCGCGACCTAACAGTTCCCCCGATTCTTCCCCAACTCACCCGATTCCACTCGAACGTTGGCCAAATCGCGCTACGCTAAATCAATGATGGAAAGGACACAACGACTGGGATAGATGAAACGACGCAAGGGGTACAGTTCTCAAGACCTCTGGAGGAGGGGTAGATTACAAGGTAGAGTGAGGTAAAAGACACAGAAGAGATGGGCACTTGGTTACAGTCTTATCTTAGCCCAGACAGACCACAGGCAAACGGAACAAGGCTGACTTACACAGGGATTGATGGCAGGAAGGACAGGTAGTCGATAGCACAAGGTGCACCTTGGCTCGGGGACAGGATAAAGCACGGTCCAGTCCAGAGATGCGGGGAGGCCTCACAGCGCTCGGAGGGTACGTCTTGCTTGCTCCAAGCTCAGCGCGCATCTGACGTCACCACTCCCTCGGCTGCGCATGCTCAACGGGGAGTGACACGCCCTCGGCTGGTTGGCTCCGCCCCAGATGGGACCGGTCCGCCGCTTCCATTGGGTGCGGGGGTTACCGGGCTCTGCCCTTGACGAGGAGCTGACATGGAGCCCCTATTTGGTAACCCCGTCGAGCACATGTTCGATGGCGGCTCGTTGGAAAGGCCTGGTGCCCTCCCAACACTCCCTACCAACCAAGCCGGAGTGAGGACGCGCACTCCCCGCGCCCGCCGCTGCTGTTGTTGTTGTTGTTGTTGTTGCTGAAACGTGAGGAAGAGCTGCGGGGAGGTATTGGGAGGTCCTAAACTTCCTAACGGTGCCATACAATCACATTCTGGTGCAACGAAGAGTCAGAATTAATGGAAACGAGTCCTTAACTGACATAGACTAAGAATAACTAGCAAGATGTCCTATAGTTGTCTTACATGAGATGCGGTGAACCTGGGCACGACATTTAATGGGGGAAATAGGGGGAGGTCGGGTCTACAGAGTGTTGTTTACAGAAAATGGGACTAGGGAATGGGGGATTGGGGATAGTTGGGAAGTATTGAGGAAATAGGGGAATATTTACAAGCGGATATGGATGGATGCAAATCCCATATCCGCAACATTATATATATATATATATATATATATATATATATATATATATATATATATATATATATATATATATATATATATATATATATAAATATATATATATATATATATATATATATATATATATATATATATATATATATATATATTGTAACGATTTTGAGAAGTGTGTAACGAATTTGAGAAGTGTAACGGTTTTTTGAGAAGTGTAACAATTTTGGAGGAAGTGTAATGAATGTGAAAACGTTACAATGTGAACGTTACAAAAGTATGGTAACATCCTCGTAATGTAAATAATGGTCGCAGCCGTCGTCCTAGTTAATTCCATGAAACTTACACGCAGGTCACGATATATCTTTTAAATAGTGTATTTCCTTATTCCATGTAGGCTAAATATGTGTTTCCCACTAGATTGACTTTGCATTGTATCAAACAAAATAAGCGTAGGCCCTTCCAATTTCCCCAAAACCTCCTTTCCAATTGCCTTCTGCATTTTGGGCGGTTTTCTTCAACCGCCATTGCCCATGTGCTTTGAGTCGGAGAAGAAAGGCGTGTCTCCACCTCGTCATAAGAGGGAGGGAGTGAACCGGCCCTAACAGCCAATCAGCACCGCGGTG
Source organism: Myxine glutinosa (assembly GCF_964187855.1). Classification (NCBI taxonomy): domain Eukaryota; kingdom Metazoa; phylum Chordata; class Myxini; order Myxiniformes; family Myxinidae; genus Myxine; species Myxine glutinosa. The sequence continues at coordinate 117,263 of NW_027617403.1, forward strand.
AGTGACCCGGTAGGCGTGCCCTCGGAGCCGGCGGCTTAATTCCGCCCGAGGTGATAAAAGCGACTGTAAGGGACTGCTTTAGGAGAGGCCTTGAGAGATGACCCTGGGAGATGAGCAAAGAGGCTGCACCAAGAGGAGCGGTGAGATGCGAAACGCTCCAAGCCAAAGAGGAGAGGTACTCGGCAAGGAAACCAGCTTTGGAGAGACGCGCTGAAAGGAGGGAGACGGCTCCACCCCAAGAAGAGGAGCAGGTCTCGCGAGATCTCGCGAGATCTTGGAGACGGCGGCAGGGATTTTCGAAGCTCCACGCGGTCTCCACGTTTTTCGAAGTTAAGTCTGTTCACAATTGTATTTTGTCGAAACTGTATTTATCTTTCGGTGTGTGAAGTTATTGTGTGCAACTTTGGTTGTTTCTCGGTGTTTATCTTTCATAAATTGATCGTCTGTTTGCCGTGTCGCGAGCAAGGCCTTGTACAGTGTGCACTGTACAACCTTGAGGCTTTGTTTTTCTCTCAGTGGTCCGTCGTTTGTGATCCAATAACTTTCGTTCTCTGTATTCCCAGTCTTTTCACCCATAGCCTACTTCCTTGTGTAAATCTCAACTCAAAAAAAAAAAAAAAAAAAAAAAAAAAAAAAAAAAAAAACATTTCCTTCTCTGTTCTCATTCGTTTATTCATTCTTATTCGTTCGTTCGTTCTTCGACCACGTGTTTCTCCCCCATTTCCCCAGATAGTTTTCACTCATTAACCTTCAATGTTTACACTTTCCCCTCAAGTTATGTATTCCGTCATATTTTATAACACCTTTTTCTTCTTCTTCTTTAAAAGGCTGCTTTCGACTTGCTCACCAAATCAATTCATCCCAAAAAAAATATCCATCTCCTATAGTGCCTTTGTTCTACATTCCCTAAACTCTCCTGCACTCCATCCTCCATCCAGCGTCCTTAAACGTATTTTTAACTCGAAGGTCACAAGAAACTCATTTTGCAATAAATGTTCGTTTCCCATAAATCGTACACTTTCAAAAATCCAATCTCACCCCTCCCCTCCAAATCTTCCCCATAACCCCTCCCCTCCAAATCTTCCCCATCACCCCTCCCCTCCAAATCTTCCCCATCACCCATCCCTTTCAAATCTCCCCCCTTGCCCCCTCCCTCCTAAACTACTCCCTCACCCCTCCCCGCCAAGACGCCCCCTCGCCCCTCCCCTCCTAGACTCCTGCCTCACCCCTCCCCTCCAAATCTCCCCCATATCCCATCCCTTTCAAATCCCTCCCCTTGTCCCTTCCCTCCCAAACTCCCCCCTCACCCCTCCCCTTCAAATCTCCCCACCCTCATTGCTTCTCAATTTCCCCCCGCTCACTCCCCCTCCTCAAAGCGTCCTCCCCGCTTCTTCCCCCTTCAAACTCTCACCTCCATCTCCCCCAACCTTCTGCCTCGCTCTTCCCCCTCCTCAAATAACACCTCATTGTGGCTCACCCAATCACCATCAAACCTTTTGTCCGCCCCATCCTTCCCTTTCTCCGAGCTATTCTGAAATCTCTGACACACCTTCAACAGCTCTCCCTACCTCTTCCACCTCTTCCACATCTTACCCTACCCCTCCTCCCCCCTGTTCTGTATCTGATGCTCCCCCTTCCTCTTCATTAACGGTATGGACCTCAAACATCCGGGGCCTTCGTTCAAACTTAACTGATCTCTCCATACAGGTTGCTTCTGTCAAACCAGACGTGATCTGCTTAACAGAAACTTTCCTCCTTTATGATGTCTCTGATTCCATAGTATCTCTCCCGGGCTACTCCCTCCTCCGGTATGATAGACCTGAGCCTCGTCCTGGAGGCGGGGTTGCTATCTTTATCAAAAACTCTCTTCCTCACTCGCCCTGCACTGCACTCTCTCCACCTCACCCCCAGGAATACCTCTGGCTACGGCTTCCCCTTCGCTCCCACCTCTTGTTCATATGTGTGTTGTACCGTCCACCAAACAGTGATGACTCCATCTACATCTCGCTGTCTGATGATATGGACCAACTTCTATCTACTCATCCCAACTCTCTCTTCCTCATATGTGGTGATTTCAACTGTCATCATGCCAGTTGGCTGGGTGTGGGTACCTCTCTCACCAGCCATGGCTCCTCAGCAAAGGACTTCTGCGACTCACTGGGACTGACACAATCTGTCAATTTCCCGACCCGGATCTCAGTCAACGGAACATCTTCTCTTCTGGACTTGGTTATGACTAACTTCCCTGAAAATGTCTGCTGCTCTTCTTCTGCTCCGATCGGATCATCTGATCATGTCCTTGTTAAAGTGGACATCTCTCTGACCATCCTCAGGAGCCTGCTCAGCGTCGACGAGTCTGGCATTTCACTCAGGCCAACTGGCACGGTCTTCAAGCAGCCATCAATCATCTGGACTGGTCTCCCATCTCTACCACCTCTGACATCAACTCATCCTGGGAATTCTTCCAAAGTAAATTGCTCTCTCTCATGCACAGATTTATCCCATCTCGTCTTCAGTTGTCATACCCTTCCTCCCGTCCATGGTACACGGAATCTTGTGGTGAGGCTGTTGCCCAGAAACAACTTGCCTTCGTCTCCTGGAAAGCAAATCCAACGGAAGGAAATCTCATTTCCTTTCACAAAGCCCGAAACAAGTGTGTGTCCACCCTCAGGAGAGCCAGGAAACAATATCTCTCCGTTCTCAAGACCGAACTCTCTTATCTGTCTCCCTCTTCCAAATCCTGGTGGCGTCTGGTCAAATCCGTTTCTGGTGTTTGTTCCCCCTCCATCCCCTCCCTTACCTCAAACGGCTACACAGCTGACTCCGCACGTGAAAAAGCTGAATGCCTCAACTCTGTGTTTGCCTCTAAATCTTGTGTCCCAAACCCATCCCTCTCTGTACCCACCATACCCAGTCGTACCCTGCTGCTCCTGGACTCCGTGTCCTTTCCTCCTGACAAGGTGGAAAAGTTTCTGTCAACCCTCGACTCTGATTCTGCAACTGGACCCGACGGCATCAGCCCACGGGTCCTAAAATCCTGCTCT
>NW_027617404.1:0-120191 GCF_964187855.1 Myxine glutinosa
TCAACACGAACACAAGTGCGAAAAGTGTTTTTCCACACTAATACAAGTGCAAAAGTGGTTTCCTGCACCAACACAAGTGCGAAAAGTGGTTTTTCAACACTAACACAAGGCGAAAAGTGGTTTTTCAACACTAACACAAGTGCGAAAAGTGTTTCTTTTCCACACTAATACAAGTGCAAAAGTGGTTTCCTGCACCAACACAAGTGCGAAAAGTGATTTTACAACACTAACACAAGTGCGAAAAGTGGTTTTTCAAACACTAACACAAGTGCGAAAAGTGGTTTTTCCACACTGATACAAGTGCAAAAAGTGTTTCCTGCACCAACACAAGTGCGAAAAGTGGTTTTACAACACTAACACAAGTGCGAAAAGTGGTTTTTCAAAACTATCACAAGTGCAAAAAGTGCTTGTTCCACACTAATACAAGTGCTAAAGTGGTTTCCTGCACCAACACAAGTGCGAAAAGTGGTTTTTCAACACTAACACAAGTGCGAAAAGTGGTTTTTCAACACTAACACAAGTGCGAAAGTGTTTATTTCCACACTAATACAAGTGCAAAAGTGGTTTCCTGCACCAACACAAGTGCGAAAAGTGGTTTTTCAACACTAACATATGTGCGAAAAGTGGTTTTTCAACACTATCACAAGTGCAAAAAGTGTTTTTTCCACACTAATACAAGTGCAAAAGTGGTTTCCTGCACCAACACAAGTGCGAAAAGTGGTTTTTCAACACTAACACAAGTGCGAAAAGTGGTTTTTCAACACGAACACAAGTGCGAAAAGTGGTTTTTCCACACTAATACAAGTGCAAAAGTGGTTTCCTGCCCCAACACAAGTGCGAAAAGTGGTTTTTCAACACTAACACAAGTGCGAAAAGTGGTTTTCAACACTAACACAAGTGCGAAAAGTGGTTTTTCAACACGAACACAAGTGCGAAAGTGGTTTTTCCACACTAATACAAGTGCAAAAAGTGGTTTCCTGCACCAACACAAGTGCGAAAAGTGGGTTTTGAACACTACCACAAGTGCGAAAAGTGGTTTTTCAACACTAACACAAGTGCGAAAAGTGTTTTTTCCACACTAACACAAGTGCGAAAAGTGGTTTTTCCACACTAATACAAGTGCAAAAGTGGTTTCTGCACCAACACAAGTGCGAAAAGTGGTTTTTCAACACTAACACAAGTGCGAAAAGTGGTTTTTCAACACTGATACAAGTGCAAAAGTGGTTTCCTGCACCAACACAAGTGCGAAAAGTGGTTTTCAACACTAACACAAGTGCGAAAAGTGGTTTTTCAACACTATCACAAGTGCAAAAAGTGTTTTTTCCACACTAAACAAGTGCAAAAGTGGTTTCCTGCACAACACAAGTGCGAAAAGTGGTTTTCAACACTAACACAAGTTGCGAAAGTGGTTTTTCAACACTAACACAAGTGCGAAAAGTAGTTTTTTCCACACTAACACAAGTGTGAAAAGTGGTTTTTCAACACTAACAACAAGTGCGAAAAGTGTTTTTTCCACACTAACACAAGTGTGAAAAGTGGTTTTTCAACACTAACACAAGTGCGGAAAAGTGGTTTTTCAACACTAACACAAGTGCGAAAAGTGGTTTTTCAACACTAACACAAGTGCGAAAAGTGTTTTTTCCACACTAACACAGTGTGAAAAGTGGTTTTCAACACTAACACAAGTGCAAAAAGTGGTTTTTCCACACTAATACAAGTGCAAAAGTGGTTTCCTGAACCAACACAAGTGCGAAAAGTGGTTTTTCAACACTAACACAAGTGCGAAAAGTGGTTTTTCAACACGATCACAAGTGCAAAAAGTGTTTTTTCACACTAATACAAGTGCAAAAGTGGTTTCCTGCACCAACACAAGTGCGAAAAGTGGTTTTTCAACACTAAACAAGTGCGAAAAGTGGTTTTTCAACACTAACACAAGTGCGAAAGTGGTTTTTCAACACTATCACAAGTGCAAAAAGTGTTTTTTCCACACTAATACAAGTGCAAAAGTGGTTTCCTGCACCACACAAGTGCGAAAAGTGGTTTTTCAACACTAACACAAGTGCGAAAAGTGTTTTTTCCACACTAATACAAGTGCAAAACTGGTTTCCTGCACCAACACAAGTGCGAAAAGTGGTTTTTCAACACTAACACAGTGCGAAAAGTGGTTTTCAACACTAACACAAGTGCGAAAAGTGGTTTTTTCCACACTAATACAAGTGCAAAGTGGTTTCCTGCACCAACACAAGTGCGAAAAGTGGTTTTTCAACACTAACACAAGTGCGAAAAGTGGTTTTTCTACACTAACACCAAGTGCGAAAGTGGTTTTTTCAACACTAACACAAGTGTGAAAAGTGGTTTTTCAACACTAACACAAGTGCAAAAAGTGGTTTTTCCACACTAATACAAGTGCAAAAGTGGTTTCCTGAACCAACACAAGTGCGAAAAGTGGTTTTTCAACACTAACACAAGTGCGAAAAGTGGTTTTTCAACACGATCACAAGTGCAAAAAGTGTTTTTTCCACACTAATACAAGTGCAAAAGTGGTTTCCTGCACCAACACAAGTGCGAAAGTGGTTTTTCAACACTAACACAAGTGCGAAAAAGTGGTTTTTCAACACTAACACAAGTGCGAAAAGTGGTTTTTCAACACTATCACAAGTGCAAAAAGTGTTTTTTCCACACTAATACAAGTGCAAAAGTGGTTTCCTGCACCAACACAAGTGCGAAAAGTGGTTTTTCAACACTAACACAAGTGCGAAAGTGTTTTTTCCACACTAATACAAGTGCAAAAACTGGTTTCCTGCACCAACACAAGTGCGAAAAGTGGTTTTTCAACACTAACACAAGTGCGAAAAGTGGTTTTTCAACACTAACACAAGTGCGAAAAGTGGTTTTTTCCACACTAATACAAGTGCAAAAGTGGTTTCCTGCACCAACACAAGTGCGAAAAGTGGTTTTTCAACACTAACACAAGTGCGAAAAGTGGTTTTTCAACACTAGCACAAGTGCGACAAGTGGTTTTCCACAATAATACAAGTGCAAAAGTTGTTTCCTGCACCAATACAAGTGTGAAAAGTGGTTTTCAACACTAACACAAGTGCGAAAAGTGGTTTTTCATCACTAACACAAGTGCGAAAAGTGGATTTTCCACACTAATACAAGTGCAAAAGTGGTTTCCTGCACCAACACAAGTGCGAAAAGTGGTTTTACAACACTAACACAAGTGCGAAAAGTGTTTTTTCCACACTAATACAAGTGCAAAAGTGGTTTCCTGCACCAACACAAGTGCGAAAAGTGGTTTTTCAACACTAACACAAGTGCGAAAAGTGGTTTTTCAACACTAACACAAGTGCGAAAAGTGGTTTTTCCACACTAATACAAGTGCAAAAGTGGTTTCCTGCACCAACACAAATGCGAAAAGTGGTTTTTCAACACTAACACAAGTGCGAAAAGTGGTTTTTCAACACTATCACAAGTGCGAAAAGTGTTTTTTCCACACTAATACAAGTGCAAAAGTGGTTTCCTGCCCCAACACAAGTGCGAAAAGTGGTTTTTCAACACTAACACAAGTGCGAAAAGTGGTTTTTCAACACTATCACAAGTGCAAAAAGTGCTTTTTCCACACTAATACAAGTGCAAAAGTGGTTTCCTGCACCAACACAAGTGCGAAAAGTGGTTTTTCAACACTAACACAAGTGCGAAAAGTGGTTTTTCAACACTAACACAAGTGCGAAAGTGGTTTTTCAACACTAACACAAGTGCGAAAAGTGGTTTTTCAACACTAACACAAGTGCGAAAAGTGGTTTTTCAACACTAACACAAGTGCGAAAAGTGGTTTTTCCACACTAATACAAGTGCAAAAGTGGTTTCCTGCACCAACACAAGTGCAAAAGTGGTTTCCTGCACCAACACAAGTGCGAAAAGTGGTTTTTCAACACTAACACAAGTGCGAAAAGTGGTTTTTCAACACTAACACAAGTGCGAAAAGTGGTTTTTCCACACTAATACAAGTGCAAAAGTGGTTTCCTGCACCAACACAAGTGCGAAAAGTGGTTTTTCAACACTAACACAAGTGCGAAAAGTGGTTTTTCAACACTAACACAAGTGCGAAAAGTGGTTTTTCCACACTAATACAAGTGCAAAAGTGGTTTCCTGCACCAACACAAGTGCGAAAAGTGGTTTTTCAACACTAACACAAGTGCGAAAAGTGGTTTTTCCACACTAATACAAGTGCAAAAGTGGTTTCCTGCCCCAACACAAGTGCGAAAAGTGGTTTTTCAACACTAACACAAGTGCGAAAAGTGGTTTTTCAACAATATCACAAGTGCAAAAAGTGCTTTTTCCACACTAATAGAAGTGCAAAAGTGGTTCCCTGCACCAACACAAGTGCGAAAAGTGGTTTTTCAACACTAACACAAGTGCGAAAAGTGGTTTTTCTACACTAGCACAAGTGCGAAAAGTGGTTTTTCCACAATAATACAAGTGCAAAAGTTGTTTCCTGCACCAATACAAGTGTGAAAACTGGTTTTTCAACACTAACACAAGTGCGAAAAGTGGTTTTTCATCACTAACACAAGTGCGAAAAGTGGATTTTCCACACTAATACAAGTGCAAAAGTAGTTTCCTGCACCAACACAGGTGCGAAAAGTGGTTTTACAACACTAACACAAGTGCGAAAAGTGGTTTTTCAATACTAACACAAGTGCGAAAAGTGGTTTTTCAACACTAACACAAGTGCGAAAAGTGTTTTTTCCACACTAATACAAGTGCAAAAGTGGTTTCCTGCCCCAACACAAGTGCGAAAAGTGGTTTTTCCACACTAACACAAGTGCGAAAAGTGGTTTTTCAACACTAACACAAGTGCGAAAAGTGGTTTTTCCACACTAATACAAGTGCAAAAGTGGTTTCCTGCACCAACACAAGTGCGAAAAGTGGTTTTTCAATACTAACACAAGTGCGAAAAGTGGTTTTTCAACACTATCACAAGTGCAAAAAGTGTTTTTTCCACACTAATACAAGTGCAAAAGTGGTTTCCTGCACCAACACAAGTGCGAAAAGTGGTTTTTCAACACTAACACAAGTTCGAAAAGTGGTTTTTCAACACTAACACAAGTGCGAAAAGTGTTTTTTCCACACTAATACAAGTGCAAAAGTGGTTTCCTGCCCCAACACAAGTGCGAAAAGTGGTTTTTCAACACTAACACAAGTGCGAAAAGTGGTTTTCAACACTAACACAAGTGCGAAAAGTGGTTTTTCAACACGAACACAAGTGCGAAAAGTGGTTTTTCCACACTAATACAAGTGCAAAAGTGGTTTCCTGCACCAACACAAGTGCGAAAAGTGGTTTTTCAACACTAACACAAGTGCGAAAAGTGGTTTTTCAACACTAACACAAGTGCGAAAAGTGTTTTTTCCACACTAACACAAGTGTGAAAAGTGGTTTTTCAACACTAACACAAGTGCAAAAAGTGGTTTTTCCACACTAATACAAGTGCAAAAGTGGTTTCCTGAACCAACACAAGTGCGAAAAGTGGTTTTTCAACACTAACACAAGTGCGAAAAGTGGTTTTTCAACACGATCACAAGTGCAAAAAGTGTTTTTTCCACACTAATACAAGTGCAAAAGTGGTTTCCTGCACCAACACAAGTGCGAAAAGTGGTTTTTCAACACTAACACAAGTGCGAAAAGTGTTTTTTCCACACTAATACAAGTGCAAAACTGGTTTCCTGCACCAACACAAGTGCGAAAAGTGGTTTTTCAACACTAACACAAGTGCGAAAAGTGGTTTTTCAACACTAACACAAGTGCGAAAAGTGGTTTTTTCCACACTAATACAAGTGCAAAAGTGGTTTCCTGCACCAACACAAGTGCGAAAAGTGGTTTTTCAACACTAACACAAGTGCGAAAAGTGGTTTTTCAACACTAGCACAAGTGCGAAAAGTGGTTTTTCCACAATAATACAAGTGCAAAAGTTGTTTCCTGCACCAATACAAGTGTGAAAAGTGGTTTTTCAACACTAACACAAGTGCGAAAAGTGGTTTTTCATCACTAACACAAGTGCGAAAAGTGGATTTTCCACACTAATACAAGTGCAAAAGTGGTTTCCTGCACCAACACAAGTGCGAAAAGTGGTTTTACAACACTAACACAAGTGCGAAAAGTGGTTTTTCAACACTATCACAAGTGCAAAAAGTGCTTTTTCCACACTAATACAAGTGCAAAAGTGGTTTCCTGCACCAACACAAGTGCGAAAAGTGGTTTTTCAACACTAACACAAGTGCGAAAAGTGGTTTTTCAACACTAACACAAGTGCGAAAGTGGTTTTTCAACACTAACACAACTGCGAAAAGTGGTTTTTCAACACTAACACAAGTGCGAAAAGTGGTTTTTCAACACTAACACAAGTGCGAAAAGTGGTTTTTCAACACTATCACAAGTGCAAAAAGTGTTTTTTCCACACTAATACAAGTGCAAAAATGGTTTCCTGCACCAACACAAGTGCGAAAAGTGGTTTTTCAACACTAACACAAGTGCGAAAAGTGGTTTTTCAACACTAACACAAGTGCGAAAAGTGGTTTTTCCACACTAATACAAGTGCAAAAGTGGTTTCCTGCACCAACACAGGTGCAAAAAGTGGTTTTTCAACACTATCACAAGTGCAAAAAGTGGTTTTTCAACACTATCACAAGTGCAAAAAGTGCTTTTTCCACACTAATAAAAGTGCAAAAGTGGTTTCCTGCACCAATACAAGTGCAAAAGTGGTTTCCTTCACCAACACAAGTGCGAAAAGTGGTTTTTCATCACTAACACAAGTGCGAAAAGTGTTTTTTCCACACTAATACAAGTGCAAAAGTGGTTTCCTGCACCAACACAAGTGCGAAAAGTGGTTTTTCAACACTAACACAAGTGCGAAAAGTGGTTTTTCAACACTAACACAAGTGCGAAAAGTGGTTTTTCCACACTAATACAAGTGCAAAAGTGGTTTCCTGCACCAACACAAATGCGAAAAGTGGTTTTTCAACACTAACACAAGTGCGAAAAGTGGTTTTTCAACACTATCACAAGTGCGAAAAGTGTTTTTTCCACACTAATACAAGTGCAAAAGTGGTTTCCTGCCCCAACACAAGTGCGAAAAGTGGTTTTTCAACACTAACACAAGTGCGAAAAGTGGTTTTTCAACACTATCACAAGTGCAAAAAGTGCTTTTTCCACACTAATACAAGTGCAAAAGTGGTTTCCTGCACCAACACAAGTGCGAAAAGTGGTTTTTCAACACTAACACAAGTGCGAAAAGTGGTTTTTCAACACTAACACAAGTGCGAAAGTGGTTTTTCAACACTAACACAAGTGCGAAAAGTGGTTTTTCAACACTAACACAAGTGCGAAAAGTGGTTTTTCAACACTAACACAAGTGCGAAAAGTGGTTTTTCCACACTAATACAAGTGCAAAAGTGGTTTCCTGCACCAACACAAGTGCAAAAGTGGTTTCCTGCACCAACACAAGTGCGAAAAGTGGTTTTTCAACACTAACACAAGTGCGAAAAGTGGTTTTTCAACACTAACACAAGTGCGAAAAGTGGTTTTTCCACACTAATACAAGTGCAAAAGTGGTTTCCTGCACCAACACAAGTGCGAAAAGTGGTTTTTCAACACTAACACAAGTGCGAAAAGTGGTTTTTCAACACTAACACAAGTGCGAAAAGTGGTTTTTCCACACTAATACAAGTGCAAAAGTGGTTTCCTGCACCAACACAAGTGCGAAAAGTGGTTTTTCAACACTAACACAAGTGCGAAAAGTGGTTTTTCCACACTAATACAAGTGCAAAAGTGGTTTCCTGCCCCAACACAAGTGCGAAAAGTGGTTTTTCAACACTAACACAAGTGCGAAAAGTGGTTTTTCAACAATATCACAAGTGCAAAAGGTGCTTTTTCCACACTAATAGAAGTGCAAAAGTGGTTCCCTGCACCAACACAAGTGCGAAAAGTGGTTTTTCAACACTAACACAAGTGCGAAAAGTGGTTTTTCAACACTGGCACAAGTGCGAAAAGTGGTTTTTCCACAATAATACAAGTGCAAAAGTTGTTTCCTGCACCAATACAAGTGTGAAAACTGGTTTTTCAACACTAACACAAGTGCGAAAAGTGGTTTTTCATCACTAACACAAGTGCGAAAAGTGGATTTTCCACACTAATACAAGTGCAAAAGTAGTTTCCTGCACCAACACAGGTGCGAAAAGTGGTTTTACAACACTAACACAAGTGCGAAAAGTGGTTTTTCAACACTATCACAAGTGCAAAAAGTGCTTTTTCCACACTAATACAAGTGCAAAAGTGGTTTCCTGCACCAACACAAGTGCGAAAAGTGGTTTTTCAACACTAACACAAGTGCGAAAAGTGGTTTTTCAACACTAACAGAAGTGCGAAAGTGGTTTTTCAACACTAACACAACTGCGAAAAGTGGTTTTTCAACACTAACACAAGTGCGAAAAGTGGTTTTTCAACACTAACACAAGTGCGAAAAGTAGTTTTTCCACACTAATACAAGTGCAAAAGTGGTTTCCTGCACCAACACAAGTGCAAAAGTGGTTTCCTGCACCAACACAAGTGCGAAAAGTGGTTTTTCAACACTAACACAAGTGCGAAAAGTGGTTTTTCAACACTAACACAAGTGCGAAAAGTGGTTTTTCCACACTAATACAAGTGCAAAAGTGGTTTCCTGCACCAACACAGGTGCAAAAAGTGGTTTTTCAACACTATCACAAGTGCGAAAAGTGGTTTTTCAACACTATCACAAGTGCAAAAAGTGCTTTTTCCACACTAATAAAAGTGCAAAAGTGGTTTCCTGCACCAATACAAGTGCAAAAGTGGTTTCCTTCACCAACACAAGTGCGAAAAGTGGTTTTTCAACACTAACACAAGTGCGAAAAGTGTTTTTTCCACACTAATACAAGTGCAAAAGTGGTTTCCTGCACCAACACAAGTGCGAAAAGTGGTTTTTCAACACTAACACAAGTGCGAAAAGTGGTTTTTCAACACTAACACAAGTGCGAAAAGTGGTTTTTCCACACTAATACAAGTGCAAAAGTGGTTTCCTGCACCAACACAAATGCGAAAAGTGGTTTTTCAACACTAACACAAGTGCGAAAAGTGGTTTTTCAACACAAACACAAGTGCGAAAAGTGTTTTTTCCACACTAATACAAGTGCAAAAGTGGTTTCCTGCCCCAACACAAGTGCGAAAAGTGGTTTTTCAACACTAACACAAGTGCGAAAAGTGGTTTTCAACACTAACACAAGTGCGAAAAGTGGTTTTTCAACACTAACACAAGTGCGAAAAATGTTTTTTCCACACTAATACAAGTGCAAAAAGTGTTTTTTCCACACTAATACAAGTGCAAAAGTGGTTTCCTGCACCAACACAAGTGCGAAAAGTGGTTTTTCAACACTAACACAAGTGCGAAAAGTGGTTTTTCCACACTGATACAAGTGCAAAAGTGGTTTCCTGCACCAACACAAGTGCGAAAAGTGGTTTTACAACACTAACACAAGTGCGAAAAGTGGTTTTTCAACACTATCACAAGTGCAAAAAGTGCTTTTTCCACACTAATACAAGTGCAAAAGTGGTTTCCTGCACCAACACAAGTGCGAAAAGTGGTTTTTCAACACTAACACAAGTGCGAAAGTGGTTTTTCAACACTAACACAAGTGCGAAAAGTGTTTTTTCCACACTAATACAAGTGCAAAAGTGGTTTCCTGCACCAACACAAGTGCGAAAAGTGGTTTTTCAACACTAACACATGTGCGAAAAGTGGTTTTTCAACACTATCACAAGTGCAAAAAGTGTTTTTTCCACACTAATACAAGTGCAAAAGTGGTTTCCTGCACCAACACAAGTGCGAAAAGTGGTTTTTCAACACTAACACAAGTGCGAAAAGTGGTTTTTCAACACGAACACAAGTGCGAAAAGTGGTTTTTCCACACTAATACAAGTGCAAAAGTGGTTTCCTGCCCCAACACAAGTGCGAAAAGTGGTTTTTCAACACTAACACAAGTGCGAAAAGTGGTTTTCAACACTAACACAAGTGCGAAAAGTGGTTTTTCAACACGAACACAAGTGCGAAAAGTGGTTTTTCCACACTAATACAAGTGCAAAAGTGGTTTCCTGCACCAACACAAGTGCGAAAAGTGGTTTTCAACACTAACACAAGTGCGAAAAGTGGTTTTTCAACACGAACACAAGTGCGAAAAGTGGTTTTTCCACACTAATACAAGTGCAAAAGTGGTTTCCTGCACCAACACAAGTGCGAAAAGTGGTTTTTCAACACTAACACAAGTGCGAAAAGTGGTTTTTCAACTACTAACACAAGTGCGAAAAGTGTTTTTTCCACACTAATACAAGTGCAAAAGTGGTTTCCTGCACCAACACAAGTGCGAAAAGTGATTTTACAACACTAACACAAGTGCGAAAAGTGGTTTTTCAACACTAACACAAGTGCGAAAAGTGGTTTTTCCACACTGATACAAGTGCAAAAGTGGTTTCCTGCACCAACACAAGTGCGAAAAGTGTTTTACAACACTAACACAAGTGCGAAAAGTGGTTTTTCAACACTATCACAAGTGCAAAAGTGCTTTTTCCACACTAATACAAGTGCAAAAGTGGTTTCCTGCACCAACACAAGTGCGAAAAGTGGTTTTTCAACACTAACACAAGTGCGAAAAGTGGTTTTTTCAACACTAACACAAGTGCGAAAAGTGTTTTTTCCACACTAATACAAGTGCAAAAGTGGTTTCCTGCACCAACACAAGTGCGAAAAGTGGTTTTTCAACACTAACATATGTGCGAAAAGTGGTTTTTCAACACTATCACAAGTGCAAAAAGTGTTTTTTCCACACTAATACAAGTGCAAAAGTGGTTTCCTGCACCAACACAAGTGCGAAAAGTGGTTTTTCAACACTAACACAAGTGCGAAAAGTGGTTTTCAACACGAACAACAAGTGCGAAAAGTGGTTTTTCCACACTAATACAAGTGCAAAAGTGGTTTCCTGCCCCAACACAAGTGCGAAAAGTGGTTTTTCAACACTAACACAAGTGCGAAAAGTGGTTTTCAACACTAACACAAGTGCGAAAAGTGGTTTTTCAACACGAACACAAGTGCGAAAAGTGGTTTTTCCACACTAATACAAGTGCAAAAGTGGTTTCCTGCACCAACACAAGTGCGAAAAGTGGGTTTTGAACACTACCACAAGTGCGAAAAGTGGTTTTTCAACACTAACACAAGTGCGAAAAGTGTTTTTTCCACACTAACACAAGTGCGAAAAGTGGTTTTTCCACACTAATACAAGTGCAAAAGTGGTTTCCTGCACCAACACAAGTGCGAAAAGTGGTTTTTCAACACTAACACAGTGCGAAAAGTGGTTTTTCAACACTGATACAAGTGCAAAAGTGGTTTCCTGCACCAACACAAGTGCGAAAAGTGGTTTTTTCAACACTAACACAAGTGCGAAAAGTGGTTTTTTCAACACTATCACAAGTGCAAAAAGTGTTTTTTCCACACTAATACAAGTGCAAAAAGTGGTTTCCTGCACCAACACAAGTGCGAAAAGTGGTTTTTCAACACTAACACAAGTGCGAAAAGTGGTTTTTCAACACTATCACAAGTGCAAAAAGTGTTTTTTCCACACTAATACAAGTGCAAAAGTGGTTTCCTGCCCCAACACAAGTGCGAAAAGTGGTTTTTCCACACTAACACAAGTGCGAAAAGTGGTTTTTCAACACTAACACAAGTGCGAAAAGTGTTTTTCCACACTAATACAAGTGCAAAAGTGGTTTCCTGCACCAACACAAAGTGCGAAAAGTGGTTTTTCAATACTAACACAAGTGCGAAAAGTGGTTTTTCAACACTATCACAAGTGCAAAAAGTGTTTTTTCCACACTAATACAAGTGCAAAAGTGGTTTCCTGCACCAACACAAGTGCGAAAAGTGGTTTTTCAACACTAACACAAGTTCGAAAAGTGGTTTTTCAAACACTAACACAAGTGCGAAAAGTGTTTTTTCCACACTAATACAAGTGCAAAAGTGGTTTCCTGCCCCAACACAAGTGCGAAAAGTGGTTTTTCAACACTAACACAAGTGCGAAAAGTGGTTTTCAACACTAACACAAGTGCGAAAAGTGGTTTTTCAACACAGAACACAAGTGCGAAAAGTGGTTTTTCCACACTAATACAAGTGCAAAAGTGGTTTCCTGCACCAACACAAGTGCGAAAAGTGGTTTTTCAACACTAACACAAGTGCGAAAAGTGGTTTTTCAACACTAACACAAGTGCGAAAAGTGTTTTTTCCACACTAACACAGATGTTAAAAGTGGTTTTTCAACACTAAACACAGTGCAAAAAGTGGTTTTTCCACACTAATACAAGTGCAAAAGTGGTTTCCTGAACCAACACAAGTGCGAAAAGTGGTTTTTCAACACTAACACAAGTGCGAAAAGTGGTTTTTCAACACGATCACAAGTGCAAAAAGTGTTTTTTCCACACTAATACAAGTGCAAAAGTGGTTTCCTGCACCAACACAAGTGCGAAAGTGGTTTTTCAACACTAACACAAGTGCGAAAAGTGGTTTTTCAACACTAACACAAGTGCGAAAAGTGGTTTTTCAACACTATCACAAGTGCAAAAAGTGTTTTTTCCACACTAATACAAGTGCAAAACTGGTTTCCTGCACCAACACAAGTGCGAAAAGTGGTTTTTCAACACTAACACAAGTGCGAAAAGTGTTTTTTCCACACTAATACAAGTGCAAAAGTGGTTTCCTGCACCAACACAAGTGCGAAAAGTGGTTTTTCAACACTAACACAAGTGCGAAAAGTGGTTTTTCAACACTAACACAAGTGCGAAAAGTGGTTTTTCCACACTAATACAAGTGCAAAAGTGGTTTCCTGCACCAACACAAATGCGAAAAGTGGTTTTTCAACACTAACACAAGTGCGAAAAGTGGTTTTTCAACACTATCACAAGTGCGAAAAGTGTTTTTTCCACACTAATACAAGTGCAAAAGTGGTTTCCTGCCCAACACAAGTGCGAAAAGTGGTTTTTCAACACTAACACAAGTGCGAAAAGTGGTTTTCAACACTATCACAAGTGCAAAAAGTGCTTTTTCCACCACTAATACAAGTGCAAAAGTGGTTTCCTGCACCAACACAAGTGCGAAAAGTGGTTTTTCAACACTAACACAAGTGCGAAAAGTGGTTTTTCAACACTAACACAAGTGCGAAAGTGGTTTTTCAACACTAACACAAGTGCGAAAAGTGGTTTTTCAACACTAACACAAGTGCGAAAAGTGGTTTTTTCAACACTAACACAAGTGCGAAAAGTGGTTTTTCCACACTGAATACAAGTGCAAAGTGGTTTCCTGCACCAACACAAGTGCAAAAGTGGTTTCCTGCACCAAACACAAGTGCGAAAAGTGGTTTTTCAACACTAACACAAGTGCGAAAAGTGGTTTTTCACACTAACACAAGTGCGAAAAGTGGTTTTTCCACACTAATACAAGTGCAAAAGTGGTTTCCTGCACCAACACAAGTGCGAAAAGTGGTTTTCAACACTAACACAAGTGCGAAAAGTGGTTTTTCAACACTAACACAAGTGCGTTTTTCCACACTAATACAAGTGCAAAAGTGGTTTCCTGCACCAACACAAGTGCGAAAAGTGGTTTTTCAACACTAACACAAGTGCGAAAGTGGTTTTTCCACACTAATACAAGTGCAAAAGTGGTTTCCTGCCCCAACACAAGTGCGAAAAGTGGTTTTTCAACACTAACACAAGTGCGAAAAGTGGTTTTTCAACAATATCACAAGTGCAAAAAGTGCTTTTTCCACACTAATAGAAGTGCAAAAGTGGTTCCCTGCACCAACACAAGTGCGAAAAGTGGTTTTTCAACACTAACACAAGTGCGAAAAGTGGTTTTTCAACACTAGCACAAGTGCGAAAAGTGGTTTTTCCACAATAATACAAGTGCAAAAGTTGTTTCCTGCACCAATACAAGTGTGAAAACTGGTTTTTCAACACTAACACAAGTGCGAAAAGTGGTTTTTCATCACTAACACAAGTGCGAAAAGTGGATTTTCCACACTAATACAAGTGCAAAAGTAGTTTCCTGCACCAACACAGGTGCGAAAAGTGGTTTTACAACACTAACACAAGTGCGAAAAGTGGTTTTTCAACACTATCACAAGTGCAAAAAGTGCTTTTTCCACACTAATACAAGTGCAAAAGTGGTTTCCTGCACCAACACAAGTGCGAAAAGTGGTTTTTCAACACTAACACAAGTGCGAAAAGTGGTTTTTCAACACTAACACAAGTGCGAAAGTGGTTTTTCAACACTAACACAACTGCGAAAAGTGGTTTTTCAACACTAACACAAGTGCGAAAAGTGGTTTTTCAACACTAACACAAGTGCGAAAAGTAGTTTTTCCACACTAATACAAGTGCAAAAGTGGTTTCCTGCACCAACACAAGTGCAAAAGTGGTTTCCTGCACCAACACAAGTGCGAAAAGTGGTTTTTCAACACTAACACAGTGCGAAAAGTGGTTTTTCAACAATAACACAAGTGCGAAAAGTGGTTTTTCCACACTAATACAAGTGCAAAAGTGGTTTCCTGCACCAACACAGGTGCAAAAAGTGGTTTTTCACACTATCACAAGTGCGAAAAGTGGTTTTTCAACACTATCACAAGTGCAAAAAGTGCTTTTTTCCACACTAATAAAAGTGAAAAAGTGGTTTCCTGCACCAATACAAGTGCAAAAGTGGTTTCCTTCACCAACACAAGTGCGAAAAGTGGTTTTCAACACTAACACAAGTGCGAAAAGTGTTTTTCCACGACTAATACAAGTGCAAAAGTGGTTTCCTGCACCAACACAAGTGCGAAAAGTGGTTTTTCAACACTAACACAAGTGCGAAAAGTGGTTTTTCAACACTAACACAAGTGCGAAAAGTGGTTTTTCCACACTAATACAAGTGCAAAAGTGGTTTCCTGCACCAACACAAATGCGAAAAGTGGTTTTTCAACACTAACACAAGTGCGAAAAGTGGTTTTTCAACACAAACACAAGTGCGAAAAGTGTTTTTTCCACACTAATACAAGTGCAAAAGTGGTTTCCTGCCCCAACACAAGTGCGAAAAGTGGTTTTTCAACACTAACACAAGTGCGAAAAGTGGTTTTTCAACACTAACACAAGTGCGAAAAGTGGTTTTTCAACACTAACACAAGTGCGAAAAATGTTTTTTCCACACTAATACAAGTGCAAAAAGTGTTTTTTCCACACTAATACAAGTGCAAAAGTGGTTTCCTGCACCAACACAAGTGCGAAAAGTGGTTTTTTCAACACTAACACAAGTGCGAAAAGTGGTTTTTCCCACTGATACAAGTGCAAAAGTGGTTTCCTGCACCAACACAAGTGCGAAAAGTGGTTTTTCAACACTAACACAAGTGCGAAAAGTGGTTTTTCAACACTAACACAAGTGCGAAAAGTGTTTTTTCCACACTAATACAAGTGCAAAAGTGGTTTCCTGCACCAACACAAGTGCGAAAAGTGGTTTTTTCAACACTAACACATGTGCGAAAAGTGGTTTTTCAACACTATCACAAGTGCAAAAAGTGTTTTTTCCACACTAATACAAGTGCAAAAGTGGTTTCCTGCACCAACACAAGTGCGAAAAGTGGTTTTTCAACACTAACACAAGTGCGAAAAGTGGTTTTTTCAACACGAACACAAGTGCGAAAAGTGGTTTTTTCCACACTAATACAAGTGCAAAAGTGGTTTCCTGCCCCAACACAAGTGCGAAAAGTGGTTTTTCAACACTAACACAAGTGCGAAAAGTGGTTTTCAACACTAACACAAGTGCGAAAAGTGGTTTTTCAACACGAACACAAGTGCGAAAAGTGGTTTTTCCACACTAATACAAGTGCAAAAGTGGTTTTCCTGCACCAACACAAGTGCGAAAAGTGGTTTTTCAACACTAACACAAGTGCGAAAAGTGGTTTTTCAACACGAACACAAGTGCGAAAAGTGGTTTTTTCCACCACTAATACAAGTGCAAAAAGTGGTTTCCTGCACCAACACAAAGTGCGAAAAGTGGTTTTTCAACACTAACACAAGTGCGAAAAGTGGTTTTTCAACACTAACACAAGTGCGAAAAGTGTTTTTTCCACACTAATACAAGTGCAAAAAGTGGTTTCCTGCACCAACACAAGTGCGAAAAGTGATTTTACAACACTAACACAAGTGCGAAAAGTGGTTTTTCAACACTAACACAAGTGCGAAAAGTGGTTTTTTCCACACTGATACAAGTGCAAAAGTGGTTTCCTGCACCAACACAAGTGCGAAAAGTGGTTTTACACACACTAACACAAGTGCGAAAAGTGGTTTTTCAACACTATCACAAGTGCAAAAAGTGCTTTTTTCCACACTAATACAAGTGCAAAAGTGGTTTCCTGCACCAACACAAGTGCGAAAAGTGGTTTTTCAACACTAACACAAGTGCGAAAAGTGGTTTTTCAACACTAACACAAGTGCGAAAAGTGGTTTTTTCCACACTAATACAAGTGCAAAAGTGGTTTTCCTGCACCAACACAAGTGCGAAAAGTGGTTTTTCAACACTAACATATGTGCGAAAAGTGGTTTTTCAACACTATCACAAGTGCAAAAAGTGTTTTTTCCACACTAATACAAGTGCAAAAGTGGTTTCCTGCACCAACACAAGTGCGAAAAGTGGTTTTCAACACTAACACAAGTGCGAAAAGTGGTTTTTCAACACGAACACAAGTGCGAAAAGTGGTTTTTTCCACACTAATACAAGTGCAAAAGTGGTTTCCTGCCCCAACACAAGTGCGAAAAGTGGTTTTTCAACACTAACACAAGTGCGAAAAGTGGTTTTCAACACTAACACAAGTGCGAAAAGTGGTTTTTCACACGAACACAAGTGCGAAAGTGTTTTTCACACTAATACAAGTGCAAAAAGTGGTTTCCTGCACCAACACAAGTGCGAAAAGTGGGTTTTGCAACACTACCACAAGTGCGAAAGTGGTTTTTCAACACTAACACAA
Source organism: Myxine glutinosa (assembly GCF_964187855.1). Lineage (NCBI taxonomy): Eukaryota > Metazoa > Chordata > Myxini > Myxiniformes > Myxinidae > Myxine > Myxine glutinosa. The sequence continues at coordinate 17,104 of NW_027617404.1, forward strand.
GTGCGAAAAGTGTTTTTTCACACTAACACAAGTGCGAAAAGTGGTTTTTCCACACTAATACAAGTGCAAAAGTGGTTTCCTGCACCAACACAAGTGCGAAAAGTGGTTTTTCAACACTAACACAAGTGCGAAAAGTGGTTTTTCAACACTGATACAAGTGCAAAAGTGGTTTCCTGCACCACACAAGTGCGAAAAGTGGTTTTTCAACACTAAACACAAGTGCGAAAAGTGGTTTTTCAACACTATCACAAGTGCAAAAAGTGTTTTTCCACACTAATACAAGTGCAAAAAGTGGTTTCCTGCACCAACACAAGTGCGAAAAGTGGTTTTTCAACACTAACACAAGTGCGAAAAGTGGTTTTTCAACACTATCACAAGTGCAAAAAGTGTTTTTTCCACACTAATACAAGTGCAAAAGTGGTTTCCTGCCCCAACACAAGTGCGAAAAGTGGTTTTTCCACACTAACACAAGTGCGAAAAGTGGTTTTTCCAACACTAACACAAGTGCGAAAAGTGGTTTTTCCACACTAATACAAGTGCAAAAGTGGTTTCCTGCACAACAAGTGCGAAAAGTGGTTTTTCAATACTAACACAAGTGCGAAAAGTGGTTTTTCAACACTATCACAAGTGCAAAAAGTGTTTTTTCCACACTAATACAAGTGCAAAAGTGGTTTCCTGCACCAACACAAGTGCGAAAAGTGGTTTTCAACACTAACACAAGTTCGAAAAGTGGTTTTTCAACACTAACACAAGTGCGAAAAGTGTTTTTTCCACACTAATACAAGTGCAAAAGTGGTTTCCTGCCCCAACACAAGTGCGAAAAGTGGTTTTTCAACACTAACACAAGTGCGAAAAGTGGTTTTCAACACTAACACAAGTGCGAAAAGTGGTTTTTCAACACGAACACAAGTGCGAAAAGTGGTTTTTCCACACTAATACAAGTGCAAAAGTGGTTTCCTGCACCAACACAAGTGCGAAAAGTGGTTTTTCAACACTAACACAAGTGCGAAAAGTGGTTTTTCAACACTAACACAAGTGCGAAAAGTGTTTTTTCCACACTAACACAAGTGTGAAAAGTGGTTTTTCAACACTAACACAAGTGCAAAAAGTGGTTTTTTCCACACTAATACAAGTGCAAAAGTGGTTTCCTGAACCAACACAAGTGCGAAAAGTGGTTTTTCAACACTAACACAAGTGCGAAAAGTGGTTTTTCAACACGATCACAAGTGCAAAAGTGTTTTTTCCACACTAATACAAGTGCAAAAGTGGTTTCCTGCACCAACACAAGTGCGAAAAGTGGTTTTTCAACACTAACACATGTGCGAAAAGTGGTTTTTCAACACTATCACAAGTGCAAAAAGTGTTTTTTCCACACTAATACAAGTGCAAAAAGTGGTTTCCTGCACCAACACAAGTGCGAAAAGTGGTTTTTCAACACTAACACAAGTGCGAAAAGTGGTTTTTCAACACGAACACAAGTGCGAAAAGTGGTTTTTCCACACTAATACAAGTGCAAAAGTGGTTTCCTGCCCCAACACAAGTGCGAAAAGTGGTTTTTCAACACTAACACAAGTGCGAAAAGTGGTTTTCAACACTAACACAAGTGCGAAAAGTGGTTTTTCACACGAACACAAGTGCGAAAAGTGGTTTTTCCACACTAATACAAGTGCAAAAGTGGTTTCCTGCACCAACCACAAGTGCGAAAAGTGGTTTTCAACACTAACACAAGTGCGAAAAGTGGTTTTTCAACACGAACACAAGTGCGAAAAGTGGTTTTTCCACACTAATACAAGTGCAAAAGTGGTTTCCTGCACCAACACAAGTGCGAAAAGTGGTTTTTCAACACTAACACAAGTGCGAAAAGTGGTTTTTCAACACTAACACAAGTGCGAAAAGTGTTTTTTCCACACTAATACAAGTGCAAAAGTGGTTTCCTGCACCAACACAAGTGCGAAAAGTGATTTTACAACACTAACACAAGTGCGAAAAGTGGTTTTTCAACACTAACACAAGTGCGAAAAGTGGTTTTTCCACACTGATACAAGTGCAAAAGTGGTTTCCTGCACCAACACAAGTGCGAAAAGTGGTTTTACAACACTAACACAAGTGCGAAAAGTGGTTTTTCAACACTATCACAAGTGCAAAAAGTGCTTTTTCCACACTAATACAAGTGCAAAAGTGGTTTCCTGCACCAACACAAGTGCGAAAAGTGGTTTTTTCAACACTAACACAAGTGCGAAAAGTGGTTTTTCAACACTAACACAAGTGCGAAAAGTGTTTCTTTCCACACTAATACAAGTGCAAAAGTGGTTTCCTGCACCAACACAAGTGCGAAAAGTGGTTTTTCAACACTAACATATGTGCGAAAAGTGGTTTTTCAACACTATCACAAGTGCAAAAAGTGTTTTTTCCACACTAATACAAGTGCAAAAGTGGTTTCCTGCACCAACACAAGTGCGAAAAGTGGTTTTTCAACACTAACACAAGTGCGAAAAGTGGTTTTTCAACACGAACACAAGTGCGAAAAGTGGTTTTTCCACACTAATACAAGTGCAAAAGTGGTTTCCTGCCCCAACACAAGTGCGAAAAGTGGTTTTTCAACACTAACACAAGTGCGAAAAGTGGTTTTCAACACTAACACAAGTGCGAAAAGTGGTTTTTCAACACGAACACAAGTGCGAAAAGTGGTTTTTCCACACTAATACAAGTGCAAAAGTGGTTTCCTGCACCAACACAAGTGCGAAAAGTGGGTTTTGAACACTACCACAAGTGCGAAAAGTGGTTTTTCAACACTAACACAAGTGCGAAAAGTGTTTTTTCCACACTAACACAAGTGCGAAAAGTGGTTTTTCCACACTAATACAAGTGCAAAAGTGGTTTCCTGCACCAACACAAGTGCGAAAAGTGGTTTTTCAACACTAACACAAGTGCGAAAAGTGGTTTTTCAACACTGATACAAGTGCAAAAGTGGTTTCCTGCACCAACACAAGTGCGAAAAGTGGTTTTTCAACACTAACACAAGTGCGAAAAGTGGTTTTTCAACACTATCACAAGTGCAAAAAGTGTTTTTTCCACACTAATACAAGTGCAAAAGTGGTTTCCTGCACCAACACAAGTGCGAAAAGTGGTTTTTCAACACTAACACAAGTGCGAAAAGTGGTTTTTCAACACTATCACAAGTGCAAAAAGTGTTTTTTCCACACTAATACAAGTGCAAAAGTGGTTTCCTGCCCCAACACAAGTGCGAAAAGTGGTTTTTCCACACTAACACAAGTGCGAAAAGTGGTTTTTCAACACTAACACAAGTGCGAAAAGTGGTTTTTCCACACTAATACAAGTGCAAAAGTGGTTTCCTGCACCAACACAAGTGCGAAAAGTGGTTTTTCAATACTAACACAAGTGCGAAAAGTGGTTTTTCAACACTATCACAAGTGCAAAAAGTGTTTTTTCCACACTAATACAAGTGCAAAAGTGGTTTCCTGCACCAACACAAGTGCGAAAAGTGGTTTTTCAACACTAACACAAGTTCGAAAAGTGGTGTTTTTTCCACACTAATACAAGTGCAAAAGTGGTTTCCTGCCCCAACACAAGTGCGAAAAGTGGTTTTTCAACACTAACACAAGTGCGAAAAGTGGTTTTCAACACTAACACAAGTGCGAAAAGTGGTTTTTCAACACGAACACAAGTGCGAAAAGTGGTTTTTCCACACTAATACAAGTGCAAAAGTGGTTTCCTGCACCAACACAAGTGCGAAAAGTGGTTTTTCAACACTAACACAAGTGCGAAAAGTGGTTTTTCAACACTAACACAAGTGCGAAAAGTGTTTTTTCCACACTAACACAAGTGTGAAAAGTGGTTTTTCAACACTAACACAAGTGCAAAAAGTGGTTTTTCCACACTAATACAAGTGCAAAATTGGTTTCCTGAACCAACACAAGTGCGAAAAGTGGTTTTTCAACACTAACACAAGTGCGAAAAGTGGTTTTTCAACACGATCACAAGTGCAAAAAGTGTTTTTTCCACACTAATACAAGTGCAAAAGTGGTTTCCTGCACCAACACAAGTGCGAAAAGTGGTTTTTCAACACTAACACAAGTGCGAAAAGTGGTTTTTCAACACTAACACAAGTGCGAAAAGTGGTTTTTCAACACTATCACAAGTGCAAAAAGTGTTTTTTCCACACTAATACAAGTGCAAAAGTGGTTTCCTGCACCAACACAAGTGCGAAAAGTGGTTTTTCAACACTAACACAAGTGCGAAAAGTGTTTTTTCCACACTAATACAAGTGCAAAAGTGGTTTCCTGCACCAACACAAGTGCGAAAAGTGGTTTTTCAACACTAACACAAGTGCGAAAAGTGTTTTTTCCACACTAATACAAGTGCAAAACTGGTTTCCTGCACCAACACAAGTGCGAAAAGTGGTTTTTCAACACTAACACAAGTGCGAAAAGTGGTTTTTCCACACTAATACAAGTGCAAAAGTGGTTTCCTGCACCAACACAGGTGCGAAAAGTGGTTTTTCAACACTAACACAAGTGCGAAAAGTGGTTTTTCAACACTATCACAAGTGCAAAAAGTGCTTTTTCCACACTAATACAAGTGCAAAAGTGGTTTCCTGCACCAACACAAGTGCGAAAAGAAGTTTTTCAACACTAACACAAGTGCGAAAAGTGGTTTTTCAACACTAACACAAGTGCGAAAAGTGTTTTTTCCACACTAATACAAGTGCAAAAGTGGTTTCCTGCACCAACACAAGTGCGAAAAGTGGTTTTTCAACACTAACACAAGTGCGAAAAGTGGTTTTTCAACACTAACACAAGTGCGAAAAGTGGTTTTTCCACACTAATACAAGTGCAAAAGTGGTTTCCTGCACCAACACAAGTGCGAAAAGTGGTTTTTCAACATTAACACAAGTGCGAAAAGTGGTTTTTCAACACTATCACAAGTGCAAAAAGTGTTTTTACCACACTAATACAAGTGCAAAAATGGTTTCCTGCACCAACACAAGTGCGAAAAGTGGTTTTTCAACACTAACACAAGTGCGAAAAGTGGTTTTTCAACACTATCACAAGTGCAAAAAGTGTTTTTTCCACACCAATACAAGTGCAAAAGTGGTTTCCTGCACCAACACAAGTGCGAAAAGTGGTTTTTCAACACTAACACAAGTGCGAAAAGTGGTTTTTCAACACTAGCACAAGTGCGAAAAGTGGTTTTTCCACAATAATACAAGTGCAAAAGTTGTTTCCTGCACCAATACAAGCGTGAAAAGTGGTTTTTCAACACTAACACAAGTGCGAAAAGTGGTTTTTCATCACTAACACAAGTGCGAAAAGTGGATTTTCCACACTAATACAAGTGCAAAAGTGGTTTCCTGCACCAACACAAGTGCGAAAAGTGGTTTTACAACACTAACACAAGTGCGAAAAGTGGTTTTTCAACACTATCACAAGTGCAAAAAGTGCTTTTTCCACACTAATACAAGTGCAAAAGTGGTTTCCTGCACCAACACAAGTGCGAAAAGTGGTTTTTCAACACTAACACAAGTGCGAAAAGTGGTTTTTCAACACTAACACAAGTGCGAAAGTGGTTTTTCAACACTAACACAACTGCGAAAAGTGGTTTTTCAACACTAACACAAGTGCGAAAAGTGGTTTTTCAACACTAACACAAGTGCGAAAAGTAGTTTTTCCACACTAATACAAGTGCAAAAGTGGTTTCCTGCACCAACACAAGTGCAAAAGTGGTTTCCTGCACCAACACAAGTGCGAAAAGTGGTTTTTCAACACTAACACAAGTGCGAAAAGTGGTTTTTCAACACTAACACAAGTGCGAAAAGTGGTTTTTCCACACTAATACAAGTGCAAAAGTGGTTTCCTGCACCAACACAGGTGCAAAAAGTGGTTTTTCAACACTATCACAAGTGCGAAAAGTGGTTTTTCAACACTATCACAAGTGCAAAAAGTGCTTTTTCCACACTAATAAAAGTGCAAAAGTGGTTTCCTGCACCAATACAAGTGCAAAAGTGGTTTCCTTCACCAACACAAGTGCGAAAAGTGGTTTTTCAACACTAACACAAGTGCGAAAAGTGTTTTTTCCACACTAATACAAGTGCAAAAGTGGTTTCCTGCACCAACACAAGTGCGAAAAGTGGTTTTTCAACACTAACACAAGTGCGAAAAGTGGTTTTTCAACACTAACACAAGTGCGAAAAGTGGTTTTTCCACACTAATACAAGTGCAAAAGTGGTTTCCTGCACCAACACAAATGCGAAAAGTGGTTTTTCAACACTAACACAAGTGCGAAAAGTGTTTTTTCAACACTAACACAAGTGCGAAAAGTGTTTTTTCCACACTAATACAAGTGCAAAAGTGGTTTCCTGCCCCAACACAAGTGCGAAAAGTGGTTTTTCAACACTAACACAAGTGCGAAAAGTGGTTTTCAACACTAACACAAGTGCGAAAAGTGGTTTTTCCACACTAATGCAAGTGCAAAAGTGGTTTCCTGCTCCAACCCAGGTGCAAAAAGTGGTTTTTCAACACTATCACCAGTGTGAAAAGTGGTTTTTCAACACTATCACAAGTGCAAAAAGTGCTTTTTCCACACTAATAAAAGTGCAAAAGTGGTTTCCTGCACCAATACAAGTGCAAAAGTGGTTTCCTGCACCAATACAAGTGCGAAAAGTGGTTTTTCAACACTAACACAAGTGCGAAAAGTGTTTTTTCCACACTAATACAAGTGCAAAACTGGTTTCCTGCACCAACACAAGTGCGAAAAGTGGTTTTTCAACACTAACACAAGTGCGAAAAGTGGTTTTTCCACACTAATGCAAGTGCAAAAGTGGTTTCCTGCACCAACCCAGGTGCAAAAAGTGGTTTTTCAACACTATCACAAGTGCGAAAAGTGGTTTTTCAACACTATCACAAGTGCAAAAAGTGCTTTTTCCACACTAATAAAAGTGCAAAAGTTGTTTCCTGCACCAATACAAGTGCAAAAGTGGTTTCCTGCAACAATACAAGTGCGAAAAGTGGTTTTTCAACACTAACACAAGTGCGAAATGTGGTTTTTCAACACTAACACAAGTGCGAAAAGTGGTTTTTCAACACTAACACAAGTGCGAAAAGTGGTTTTTCAACACTAACACAAGTGCGAAAAGTGGTTTTCCACACTAATACAAGTGCAAAAGTGGTTTCCTGCACCAACACAAGTGCGAAATGTGGTTTTTCCACACTAACACAAGTGTGAAAAGTGGTTTTTCAACACTATCACAAGTGCAAAAAGTGCTTTTTCCACACTAATACAAGTGCAAAAGTGGTTTCCTGCACCAACACAAGTGCGAAAAGTAGTTTTTCAACACTAACACAAGTGCGAAAAGTGGTTTTTCAACACTAACACAAGTGCGAAAAGTAGTTTTTCAACACTAACACAAGTGCGAAAAGTGTTTTTTCCACACTAATACAAGTGCAAAAGTGGTTTCCTGCACCAACACAAGTGCGAAAAGTGGTTTTTCAACACTAACACAAGTGCGAAAAGTGGTTTTTCAACACTAACACAAGTGCGAAAAGTGGTTTTTCCACACTAATACAAGTGCAAAAGTGGTTTCCTGCACCAACACAAGTGCGAAAAGTGGTTTTTCAACACTAACACAAGTGCGATAAGTGGTTTTTCAACACTATCACAAGTGCAAAAAGTGTTTTTTCCACACTAATACAAGTGCAAAAATTGTTTCCTGCACCAACACAAGTGCGAAAAGTGGTTTTTCAACACTAACACAAGTGCGAAAAGTGGTTTTTCAACACTATCACAAGTGCAAAAAGTGTTTTTTCCACACCAATACAAGTGCAAAAGTGGTCTCCTGCACCAACACAAGTGCGAAAAGTGGTTTTTCAACACTAACACAAGTGCGAAAAGTGGTTTTTCAACATTATCACAAGTGCAAAAAGTGGTTTTTCCACACCAATACAAGTGCAAAAGTGGTTTCCTGCACCAACACAAGTGCGAAAAGTGGTTTTTCAACACTAACACAAGTGCGAAAAGTGGTTTTTCATCACTAACACAAGTGCGAAAAGTGGATTTTCCACACTAATACAAGTGCAAAAGTGGTTTCCTGCACCAACACAAGTGCGAAAAGTGGTTTTACAACACTAACACAAGTGCGAAAAGTGGTTTTTCAACACTATCACAAGTGCAAAAAGTGCTTTTTCCACACTAATACAAGTGCAAAAGTGGTTTCCTGCACCAACACAAGTGCGAAAAGTGGTTTTTCAACACTAACACAAGTGCGAAAAGTGGTTTTTCAACACTAACACAAGTGCGAAAGTGGTTTTTCAACACTAACACAACTGCGAAAAGTGGTTTTTCAACACTAACACAAGTGCGAAAAGTGGTTTTTCAACACTAACACAAGTGCGAAAAGTAGTTTTTCCACACTAATACAAGTGCAAAAGTGGTTTCCTGCACCAACACAAGTGCAAAAGTGGTTTCCTGCACCAACACAAGTGCGAAAAGTGGTTTTTCAACACTAACACAAGTGCGAAAAGTGGTTTTTCAACACTAACACAAGTGCGAAAAGTGGTTTTTCCACACTAATACAAGTGCAAAAGTGGTTTCCTGCACCAACACAGGTGCAAAAAGTGGTTTTTCAACACTATCACAAGTGCGAAAAGTGGTTTTTCAACACTATCACAAGTGCAAAAAGTGCTTTTTCCACACTAATAAAAGTGCAAAAGTGGTTTCCTGCACCAATACAAGTGCAAAAGTGGTTTCCTTCACCAACACAAATGCGAAAAGTGGTTTTTCAACACTAACACAAGTGCGAAAAGTGGTTTTTCAACACTAACACAAGTGCGAAAAGTGTTTTTTCCACACTAATACAAGTGCAAAAGTGGTTTCCTGCCCCAACACAAGTGCGAAAAGTGGTTTTTCAACACTAACACAAGTGCGAAAAGTGGTTTTCAACACTAACACAAGTGCGAAAAGTGGTTTTTCCACACTAATGCAAGTGCAAAAGTGGTTTCCTGCACCAACCCAGGTGCAAAAAGTGGTTTTTCAACACTATCACCAGTGCGAAAAGTGGTTTTTCAACACTATCACAAGTGCAAAAAGTGCTTTTTCCACACTAATAAAAGTGCAAAAGTGGTTTCCTGCACCAATACAAGTGCAAAAGTGGTTTCCTGCACCAATACAAGTGCGAAAAGTGGTTTTTCAACACTAACACAAGTGCGAAAAGTGTTTTTTCCACACTAATACAAGTGCAAAACTGGTTTCCTGCACCAACACAAGTGCGAAAAGTGGTTTTTCAACACTAACACAAGTGCGAAAAGTGGTTTTTCCACACTAATGCAAGTGCAAAAGTGGTTTCCTGCACCAACCCAGGTGCAAAAAGTGGTTTTTCAACACTATCACAAGTGCGAAAGTGGTTTTTCAACACTATCACAAGTGCAAAAAGTGCTTTTTCCACACTAATAAAAGTGCAAAAGTTGTTTCCTGCACCAATACAAGTGCAAAATTGGTTTCCTGCAACAATACAAGTGCGAAAAGTGGTTTTTCAACACTAACACAAGTGCAAAATGTGGTTTTTCAACACTAACACAAGTGCGAAAAGTGGTTTTTCAACACTAACACAAGTGCGAAAAGTGGTTTTTCAACACTAACACAAGTGCGAAAAGTGGTTTTCCACACTAATACAAGTGCAAAAGTGGTTTCCTGCACCAACACAAGTGCGAAATGTGGTTTTTCAACACTAACACAAGTGCGAAAAGTGGTTTTTCAACACTATCACAAGTGCAAAAAGTGCTTTTTCCACACTAATACAAGTGCAAAAGTGGTTTCCTGCACCAACACAAGTGCGAAAAGTAGTTTTTCAACACTAACACAAGTGCGAAAAGTGGTTTTTCAACACTAACACAAGTGCGAAAAGTGTTTTTTCCACACTAATACAAGTGCAAAAGTGGTTTCCTGCACCAACACAAGTGCGAAAAGTGGTTTTTCAACACTAACACAAGTGCGAAAAGTGGTTTTTCAACACTAACACAAGTGCGAAAAGTGGTTTTTCCACACCAATACAAGTGCAAAAGTGGTCTCCTGCACCAACACAAGTGCGAAAAGTGGTTTTTCAACACTAACACAAGTGCGAAAAGTGGTTTTTCAACACTATCACAAGTGCAAAAAGTGGTTTTTCCACACCAATACAAGTGCAAAAGTGGTTTCCTGCACCAACACAAGTGCGAAAAGTGGTTTTTTAACACTAACACAAGTGCGAAAAGTGGTTTTTCAACACTAGCACAAGTGCGAAAAGTGGTTTTTCCACAATAATACAAGTGCAAAAGTTGTTTCCTGCACCAATACAAGTGTGAAAAGTGGTTTTTCAACACTAACACAAGTGCGAAAAGTGGTTTTTCATCACTAACACAAGTGCGAAAAGTGGATTTTCCACACTAATACAAGTGCAAAAGTGGTTTCCTGCACCAACACAAGTGCGAAAAGTGGTTTTACAACACTAACACAAGTGCGAAAAGTGGTTTTTCAACACTATCACAAGTGCAAAAAGTGCTTTTTCCACACTAATACAAGTGCAAAAGTGGTTTCCTGCACCAACACAAGTGCGAAAAGTGGTTTTTCAACACTAACACAAGTGCGAAAAGTGGTTTTTCAACACTAACACAAGTGCGAAAGTGGTTTTTCAACACTAACACAACTGCGAAAAGTGGTTTTTCAACACTAACACAAGTGCGAAAAGTGGTTTTTCAACACTAACACAAGTGCGAAAAGTAGTTTTTCCACACTAATACAAGTGCAAAAGTGGTTTCCTGCACCAACACAAGTGCAAAAGTGGTTTCCTGCACCAACACAAGTGCGAAAAGTGGTTTTTCAACACTAACACAAGTGCGAAAAGTGGTTTTTCAACACTAACACAAGTGCGAAAAGTGGTTTTTCCACACTAATACAAGTGCAAAAGTGGTTTCCTGCACCAACACAGGTGCAAAAAGTGGTTTTTCAACACTATCACAAGTGCGAAAAGTGGTTTTTCAACACTATCACAAGTGCAAAAAGTGCTTTTTCCACACTAATAAAAGTGCAAAAGTGGTTTCCTGCACCAATACAAGTGCAAAAGTGGTTTCCTTCACCAACACAAGTGCGAAAAGTGGTTTTTCAACACTAACACAAGTGCGAAAAGTGTTTTTTCCACACTAATACAAGTGCAAAAGTGGTTTCCTGCACCAACACAAGTGCGAAAAGTGGTTTTTCAACACTAACACAAGTGCGAAAAGTGGTTTTTCAACACTAACACAAGTGCGAAAAGTGGTTTTTCCACACTAATACAAGTGCAAAAGTGGTTTCCTGCACCAACACAAATGCGAAAAGTGGTTTTTCAACACTAACACAAGTGCGAAAAGTGTTTTTTCCGCACTAATACAAGTGCAAAAGTGGTTTCCTGCCCCAACACAAGTGCGAAAAGTGGTTTTTCAACACTAACACAAGTGCGAAAAGTGGTTTTCAACACTAACACAAGTGCGAAAAGTGGTTTTTCCACACTAATGCAAGTGCAAAAGTGGTTTCCTGCACCAACCCAGGTGCAAAAAGTGGTTTTTCAACACTATCACCAGTGCGAAAAGTGGTTTTTCAACACTATCACAAGTGCAAAAAGTGCTTTTCCACACTAATAAAAGTGCAAAAGTGGTTTCCTGCACCAATACAAGTGCAAAAGTGGTTTCCTGCACCAATACAAGTGCGAAAAGTGGTTTTTCAACACTAACACAAGTGCGAAAAGTGTTTTTTCCACACTAATACAAGTGCAAAACTGGTTTCCTGCACCAACACAAGTGCGAAAAGTGGTTTTTCAACACTAACACAAGTGCGAAAAGTGGTTTTTCCACACTAATGCAAGTGCAAAAGTGGTTTCCTGCACCAACCCAGGTGCAAAAAGTGGTTTTTCAACACTATCACAAGTGCGAAAAGTGGTTTTTCAACACTATCACAAGTGCAAAAAGTGCTTTTTCCACACTAATAAAAGTGCAAAAGTTGTTTCCTGCACCAATACAAGTGCAAAAGTGGTTTCCTGCACCAATACAAGTGCGAAAAGTGGTTTTTCAACACTAACACAAGTGCGAAATGTGGTTTTTCAACACTAACACAAGTGCGAAAAGTGGTTTTTCAACACTAACACAAGTGCGAAAAGTGGTTTTTCAACACTAACACAAGTGCGAAAAGTGGTTTTCCACACTAATACAAGTGCAAAAGTGGTTTCCTGCACCAACACAAGTGCGAAATGTGGTTTTTCAACACTAACACAAGTGCGAAAAGTGGTTTTTCAACACTATCACAAGTGCAAAAAGTGCTTTTTCCACACTAATACAAGTGCAAAAGTGGTTTCCTGCACCAACACAAGTGCGAAAAGTAGTTTTTCAACACTAACACAAGTGCGAAAAGTGGTTTTTCAACACTAACACAAGTGCGAAAAGTGTTTTTTCCACACTAATACAAGTGCAAAAGTGGTTTCCTGCACCAACACAAGTGCGAAAAGTGGTTTTTCAACACTAACACAAGTGCGAAAAGTGGTTTTTCAACACTAACACAAGTGCGAAAAGTGGTTTTTCCACACTAATACAAGTGCAAAAGTGGTTTCCTGCACCAACACAAGTGCGAAAAGTGGTTTTTCAACACTAACACAAGTGTGATAAGTGGTTTTTCAACACTATCACAAGTGGAAAAAGTGTTTTTTACACACTAACACAAGTGCAAAAGTGGTTTCCTGCACCAACACAAGTGCGAAAAGTGGTTTTTCAACACTAACACAAGTGCGAAAAGTAGTTTTTCAACACTAACACAAGTGCGAAAAGTGTTTTTTCCACACTAACACAAGTGCGAAAAGTGGTTTTTCAACACTAACACAAGTTCGAAAAGTGGTTTTTCCACACTAATACAAGTGCAAAAGTGGTTTCCTGCACCAACACAAGTGCGAAAAGTGGTTTTTCAACACTAACACAAGTGCGAAAAGTGGTTTTTCAACACTATCACAAGTGCAAAAAGTGTTTTTTCCACACTAATACAAGTGCAAAAGTGGTTTCCTGCACCAACACAAGTGCGAAAAGTGGTTTTTCAACACTAACACAAGTTCGAAAAGTGGTTTTTCAACACTAACACAAGTGCGAAAAGTGTTTTTTCCACACTAATACAAGTGCAAAAGTGGTTTCCTGCCCCAACACAAGTGCGAAAAGTGGTTTTTCAACACTAACACAAGTGCGAAAAGTGGTTTTCAACACTAACACAAGTGCGAAAAGTGGTTTTTCAACACGAACACAAGTGCGAAAAGTGGTTTTTCCACACTAATACAAGTGCAAAAGTGGTTTCCTGCACCAACACAAGTGCGAAAAGTGGTTTTTCAACACTAACACAAGTGCGAAAAGTGGTTTTTCAACACTAACACAAGTGCGAAAAGTGTTTTTTCCACACTAACACAAGTGTGAAAAGTGGTTTTTCAACACTAACACAAGTGCAAAAAGTGGTTTTGCCACACTAATACAAGTGCAAAAGTGGTTTCCTGAACCAACACAAGTGCGAAAAGTGGTTTTTCAACACTAACACAAGTGCGAAAAGTGGTTTTTCAACACGATCACAAGTGCAAAAAGTGTTTTTTCCACACTAATACAAGTGCAAAAGTGGTTTCCTGCACCAACACAAGTGCGAAAAGTGGTTTTTCAACACTAACACAAGTGCGAAAAGTGGTTTTTCAACACTAACACAAGTGCGAAAAGTGGTTTTTCAACACTATCACAAGTGCAAAAAGTGTTTTTTCCACACTAATACAAGTGCAAAAGTGGTTTCCTGCACCAACACAAGTGCGAAAAGTGGTTTTTCAACACTAACACAAGTGCGAAAAGTGTTTTTTCCACACTAATACAAGTGCAAAACTGGTTTCCTGCACCAACACAAGTGCGAAAAGTGGTTTTTCAACACTAACACAAGTGCGAAAAGTGGTTTTTCAACACTAACACAAGTGCGAAAAGTGGTTTTTTCCACACTAATACAAGTGCAAAAGTGGTTTCCTGCACCAACACAAGTGCAAAAAGGGGTTTTTCAACACTATCACAAGTGCGAAAAGTGGTTTTTCAACACTAACACAAGTGCGAAAAGTGGTTTTTCAACACTATCACAAGTGCAAAAAGTGTTTTTTCCACACTAATACAAGTGCAAAAGTGGTTTCCTGCACCAACACAAGTGCAAAAGTGGTTTCCTGCCCCAACACAAGTGCGAAAAGTGGTTTTTCAACACTAACACAAGTGCGAAAAGTGGTTTTCAACACTAACACAAGTGCGAAAAGTGGTTTTTCCACACTAATGCAAGTGCAAAAGTGGTTTCCTGCACCAACCCAGGTGCAAAAAGTGGTTTTTCAACACTATCACCAGTGCGAAAAGTGGTTTTTCAACACTATCACAAGTGCAAAAAGTGCTTTTTCCACACTAATAAAAGTGCAAAAGTGGTTTCCTGCACCAATACAAGTGCAAAAGTGGTTTCCTGCACCAATACAAGTGCGAAAAGTGGTTTTTCAACACTAACACAAGTGCGAAAAGTGTTTTTTCCACACTAATACAAGTGCAAAACTGGTTTCCTGCACCAACTCAAGTGCGAAAAGTGGTTTTTCAACACTAACACAAGTGCGAAAAGTGGTTTTTCCACACTAATGCAAGTGCAAAAGTGGTTTCCTGCACCAACCCAGGTGCAAAAAGTGGTTTTTCAACACTATCACAAGTGCGAAAGTGGTTTTTCAACACTATCACAAGTGCAAAAAGTGCTTTTTCCACACTAATAAAAGTGCAAAAGTTGTTTCCTGCACCAATACAAGTGCAAAAGTGGTTTCCTGCAACAATACAAGTGCGAAAAGTGGTTTTTCAACACTAACACAAGTGCAAAATGTGGTTTTTCAACACTAACACAAGTGCGAAAAGTGGTTTTTCAACACTAACACAAGTGCGAAAAGTGGTTTTTCAACACTAACACAAGTGCGAAAAGTGGTTTTCCACACTAATACAAGTGCAAAAGTGGTTTCCTGCACCAACACAAGTGCGAAATGTGGTTTTTCAACACTAACACAAGTGCGAAAAGTGGTTTTTCAACACTATCACAAGTGCAAAAAGTGCTTTTTCCACACTAATACAAGTGCAAAAGTGGTTTCCTGCACCAACACAAGTGCGAAAAGTAGTTTTTCAACACTAACACAAGTGCGAAAAGTGGTTTTTCAACACTAACACAAGTGCGAAAAGTGTTTTTTCCACACTAATACAAGTGCAAAAGTGGTTTCCTGCACCAACACAAGTGCGAAAAGTGGTTTTTCAACACTAACACAAGTGCGAAAAGTGGTTTTTCAACACTAACACAAGTGCGAAAAGTGGTTTTTCCACACTAATACAAGTGCAAAAGTGGTTTCCTGCACCAACACAAGTGCGAAAAGTGGTTTTTCAACACTAACACAAGTGCGATAAGTGGTTTTTCAACACTATCACAAGTGCAAAAAGTGTTTTTTCCACACTAATACAAGTGCAAAAATGGTTTCCTGCACCACACAAGTGCGAAATGTGGTTTTTCAACACTAACACAAGTGCGAAAAGTGGTTTTTCAACACTATCACAAGTGCAAAAAGTGTTTTTTCCACACCAATACAAGTGCAAAAGTGGTCTCCTGCACCAACACAAGTGCGAAAAGTGGTTTTTCAACACTAACACAAGTGCGAAAAGTGGTTTTCAACACTAACACAAGTGCGAAAAGTGGTTTTTCCACACTAATGCAAGTGCAAAAGTGGTTTCCTGCACCAACCCAGGTGCAAAAAGTGGTTTTTCAACACTATCACCAGTGCGAAAAGTGGTTTTTCAACACTATCACAAGTGCAAAAAGTGCTTTTTCCACACTAATAAAAGTGCAAAAGTGGTTTCCTGCACCAATACAAGTGCAAAAGTGGTTTCCTGCACCAATACAAGTGCGAAAAGTGGTTTTTCAACACTAACACAAGTGCGAAAAGTGTTTTTTCCACACTAATACAAGTGCAAAACTGGTTTCCTGCACCAACTCAAGTGCGAAAAGTGGTTTTTCAACACTAACACAAGTGCGAAAAGTGGTTTTTCCACACTAATGCAAGTGCAAAAGTGGTTTCCTGCACCAACCCAGGTGCAAAAAGTGGTTTTTCAACACTATCACAAGTGCGAAAGTGGTTTTTCAACACTATCACAAGTGCAAAAAGTGCTTTTTCCACACTAATAAAAGTGCAAAAGTTGTTTCCTGCACCAATACAAGTGCAAAAGTGGTTTCCTGCAACAATACAAGTGCGAAAAGTGGTTTTTCAACACTAACACAAGTGCAAAATGTGGTTTTTCAACACTAACACAAGTGCGAAAAGTGGTTTTTCAACACTAACACAAGTGCGAAAAGTGGTTTTTCAACACTAACACAAGTGCGAAAAGTGGTTTTCCACACTAATACAAGTGCAAAAGTGGTTTCCTGCACCAACACAAGTGCGAAATGTGGTTTTTCAACACTAACACAAGTGCGAAAAGTGGTTTTTCAACACTATCACAAGTGCAAAAAGTGCTTTTTCCACACTAATACAAGTGCAAAAGTGGTTTCCTGCACCAACACAAGTGCGAAAAGTAGTTTTTCAACACTAACACAAGTGCGAAAAGTGGTTTTTCAACACTAACACAAGTGCGAAAAGTGTTTTTTCCACACTAATACAAGTGCAAAAGTGGTTTCCTGCACCAACACAAGTGCGAAAAGTGGTTTTTCAACACTAACACAAGTGCGAAAAGTGGTTTTTCAACACTAACACAAGTGCGAAAAGTGGTTTTCCACACTAATACAAGTGCAAAAGTGGTTTCCTGCACCAACACAAGTGCGAAAAGTGGTTTTTCAACACTAACACAAGTGCGATAAGTGGTTTTTCAACACTATCACAAGTGCAAAAAGTGTTTTTTCCACACTAATACAAGTGCAAAAATGGTTTCCTGCACCACACAAGTGCGAAAAGTGGTTTTTCAACACTAACACAAGTGCGAAAAGTGGTTTTTCAACACTATCACAAGTGCAAAAAGTGTTTTTTCCACACCAATACAAGTGCAAAAGTGGTCTCCTGCACCAACACAAGTGCGAAAAGTGGTTTTTCAACACTAACACAAGTGCGAAAAGTGGTTTTCAACACTATCACAAGTGCAAAAAGTGGTTTTTCCACACCAATACAAGTGCAAAAGTGGTTTCCTGCACCAACACAAGTGCGAAAAGTGGTTTTTCAACACTAACACAAGTGCGAAAAGTGGTTTTTCAACACTAGCACAAGTGCGAAAAGTGGTTTTTCCACAATAATACAAGTGCAAAAGTTGTTTCCTGCACCAATACAAGTGTGAAAAGTGGTTTTTCAACACTAACACAAGTGCGAAAAGTGGTTTTTCATCACTAACACAAGTGCGAAAAGTGGATTTTCCACACTAATACAAGTGCAAAAGTGGTTTCCTGCACCAACACAAGTGCGAAAAGTGGTTTTACAACACTAACACAAGTGCGAAAAGTGGTTTTTCAACACTATCACAAGTGCAAAAAGTGCTTTTTCCACACTAATACAAGTGCAAAAGTGGTTTCCTGCACCAACACAAGTGCGAAAAGTGGTTTTTCAACACTAACACAAGTGCGAAAAGTGGTTTTTCAACACTAACACAAGTGCGAAAGTGGTTTTTCAACACTAACACAACTGCGAAAAGTGGTTTTTCAACACTAACACAAGTGCGAAAAGTGGTTTTTCAACACTAACACAAGTGCGAAAAGTAGTTTTTCCACACTAATACAAGTGCAAAAGTGGTTTCCTGCACCAACACAAGTGCAAAAGTGGTTTCCTGCACCAACACAAGTGCGAAAAGTGGTTTTTCAACACTAACACAAGTGCGAAAAGTGGTTTTTCAACACTAACACAAGTGCGAAAAGTGGTTTTTCCACACTAATACAAGTGCAAAAGTGGTTTCCTGCACCAACACAGGTGCAAAAAGTGGTTTTTCAACACTATCACAAGTGCGAAAAGTGGTTTTTCAACACTATCACAAGTGCAAAAAGTGCTTTTTCCACACTAATAAAAGTGCAAAAGTGGTTTCCTGCACCAATACAAGTGCAAAAGTGGTTTCCTTCACCAACACAAGTGCGAAAAGTGGTTTTTCAACACTAACACAAGTGCGAAAAGTGTTTTTTCCACACTAATACAAGTGCAAAAGTGGTTTCCTGCACCAACACAAGTGCGAAAAGTGGTTTTTCAACACTAACACAAGTGCGAAAAGTGGTTTTTCAACACTAACACAAGTGCGAAAAGTGGTTTTTCCACACTAATACAAGTGCAAAAGTGGTTTCCTGCACCAACACAAATGCGAAAAGTGGTTTTTCAACACTAACACAAGTGCGAAAAGTGTTTTTTCCACACTAATACAAGTGCAAAAGTGGTTTCCTGCCCCAACACAAGTGCGAAAAGTGTTTTTCAACACTAACACAAGTGCGAAAAGTGGTTTTCAACACTAACACAAGTGCGAAAAGTGGTTTTTCCACACTAATGCAAGTGCAAAAGTGGTTTCCTGCACCAACCCAGGTGCAAAAAGTGGTTTTTCAACACTATCACCAGTGCGAAAAGTGGTTTTTCAACACTATCACAAGTGCAAAAAGTGCTTTTTCCACACTAATAAAAGTGCAAAAGTGGTTTCCTGCACCAATACAAGTGCAAAAGTGGTTTCCTGCACCAATACAAGTGCGAAAAGTGGTTTTTCAACACTAACACAAGTGCGAAAAGTGTTTTTTCCACACTAATACAAGTGCAAAACTGGTTTCCTGCACCAACACAAGTGCGAAAAGTGGTTTTTCAACACTAACACAAGTGCGAAAAGTGGTTTTTCCACACTAATGCAAGTGCAAAAGTGGTTTCCTGCACCAACCCAGGTGCAAAAAGTGGTTTTTCAACACTATCACAAGTGCGAAAAGTGGTTTTTCAACACTATCACAAGTGCAAAAAGTGCTTTTTCCACACTAATAAAAGTGCAAAAGTTGTTTCCTGCACCAATACAAGTGCAAAAGTGGTTTCCTGCACCAATACAAGTGCGAAAAGTGTTTTTCAACACTAACAC
The DNA here is from genome assembly GCF_964187855.1 of Myxine glutinosa. Lineage (NCBI taxonomy): Eukaryota > Metazoa > Chordata > Myxini > Myxiniformes > Myxinidae > Myxine > Myxine glutinosa. The sequence continues at coordinate 36,234 of NW_027617404.1, forward strand.
AAGTGCGAAATGTGGTTTTTCAACACTAACACAAGTGCGAAAAGTGGTTTTTCAACACTAACACAAGTGCGAAAGTGGTTTTTCAACACTAACACAAGTGCGAAAAGTGGTTTTCCACACTAATACAAGTGCAAAAGTGGTTTCCTGCACCAACACAAGTGCGAAATGTGGTTTTTCAACACTAACACAAGTGCGAAAAGTGGTTTTTCAACACTATCACAAGTGCAAAAAGTGCTTTTTCCACACTAATACAAGTGCAAAAGTGGTTTCCTGCACCAACACAAGTGCGAAAAGTAGTTTTTCAACACTAACACAAGTGCGAAAAGTGGTTTTTCAACACTAACACAAGTGCGAAAAGTGTTTTTTCCACACTAATACAAGTGCAAAAGTGGTTTCCTGCACCAACACAAGTGCGAAAAGTGGTTTTTCAACACTAACACAAGTGCGAAAAGTGGTTTTTCAACACTAACACAAGTGCGAAAAGTGGTTTTTCCACACTAATACAAGTGCAAAAGTGGTTTCCTGCACCAACACAAGTGCGAAAAGTGGTTTTTCAACACTAACACAAGTGTGATAAGTGGTTTTTCAACACTATCACAAGTGGAAAAAGTGTTTTTTACACACTAACACAAGTGCAAAAGTGGTTTCCTGCACCAACACAAGTGCGAAAAGTGGTTTTTCAACACTAACACAAGTGCGAAAAGTAGTTTTTCAACACTAACACAAGTGCGAAAAGTGTTTTTTCCACACTAACACAAGTGCGAAAAGTGGTTTTTCAACACTAACACAAGTTCGAAAAGTGGTTTTTCCACACTAATACAAGTGCAAAAGTGGTTTCCTGCACCAACACAAGTGCGAAAAGTGGTTTTTCAACACTAACACAAGTGCGAAAAGTGGTTTTTCAACACTATCACAAGTGCAAAAAGTGTTTTTTCCACACTAATACAAGTGCAAAAGTGGTTTCCTGCACCAACACAAGTGCGAAAAGTGGTTTTTCAACACTAACACAAGTTCGAAAAGTGGTTTTTCAACACTAACACAAGTGCGAAAAGTGTTTTTTCCACACTAATACAAGTGCAAAAGTGGTTTCCTGCCCCAACACAAGTGCGAAAAGTGGTTTTTCAACACTAACACAAGTGCGAAAAGTGGTTTTCAACACTAACACAAGTGCGAAAAGTGGTTTTTCAACACGAACACAAGTGCGAAAAGTGGTTTTTCCACACTAATACAAGTGCAAAAGTGGTTTCCTGCACCAACACAAGTGCGAAAAGTGGTTTTTCAACACTAACACAAGTGCGAAAAGTGGTTTTTCAACACTAACACAAGTGCGAAAAGTGTTTTTTCCACACTAACACAAGTGTGAAAAGTGGTTTTTCAACACTAACACAAGTGCAAAAAGTGGCTTTGCCACACTAATACAAGTGCAAAAGTGGTTTCCTGAACCAACACAAGTGCGAAAAGTGGTTTTTCAACACTAACACAAGTGCGAAAAGTGGTTTTTCAACACGATCACAAGTGCAAAAAGTGTTTTTTCCACACTAATACAAGTGCAAAAGTGGTTTCCTGCACCAACACAAGTGCGAAAAGTGGTTTTTCAACACTAACACAAGTGCGAAAAGTGGTTTTTCAACACTAACACAAGTGCGAAAAGTGGTTTTTCAACACTATCACAAGTGCAAAAAGTGTTTTTTCCACACTAATACAAGTGCAAAAGTGGTTTCCTGCACCAACACAAGTGCGAAAAGTGGTTTTTCAACACTAACACAAGTGCGAAAAGTGTTTTTTCCACACTAATACAAGTGCAAAACTGGTTTCCTGCACCAACACAAGTGCGAAAAGTGGTTTTTCAACACTAACACAAGTGCGAAAAGTGGTTTTTCAACACTAAAACAAGTGCGAAAAGTGGTTTTTCCACACTAATACAAGTGCAAAAGTGGTTTCCTGCACCAACACAAGTGCAAAAAGGGGTTTTTCAACACTATCACAAGTGCGAAAAGTGGTTTTTCAACACTAACACAAGTGCGAAAAGTGGTTTTTCAACACTATCACAAGTGCAAAAAGTGTTTTTTCCACACTAATACAAGTGCAAAAGTGGTTTCCTGCACCAACACAAATGCGAAAAGTGGTTTTTCAACACTAACACAAGTGCGAAAAGTGTTTTTTCCACACTAATACAAGTGCAAAAGTGGTTTCCTGCCCCAACACAAGTGCGAAAAGTGGTTTTTCAACACTAACACAAGTGCGAAAAGTGGTTTTCAACACTAACACAAGTGCGAAAAGTGGTTTTTCCACACTAATGCAAGTGCAAAAGTGGTTTCCTGCACCAACCCAGGTGCAAAAAGTGGTTTTTCAACACTATCACCAGTGCGAAAAGTGGTTTTTCAACACTATCACAAGTGCAAAAAGTGCTTTTTCCACACTAATAAAAGTGCAAAAGTGGTTTCCTGCACCAATACAAGTGCAAAAGTGGTTTCCTGCACCAATACAAGTGCGAAAAGTGGTTTTTCAACACTAACACAAGTGCGAAAAGTGTTTTTTCCACACTAATACAAGTGCAAAACTGGTTTCCTGCACCAACACAAGTGCGAAAAGTGGTTTTTCAACACTAACACAAGTGCGAAAAGTGGTTTTTCCACACTAATGCAAGTGCAAAAGTGGTTTCCTGCACCAACCCAGGTGCAAAAAGTGGTTTTTCAACACTATCACAAGTGCGAAAAGTGGTTTTTCAACACTATCACAAGTGCAAAAAGTGCTTTTTCCACACTAATAAAAGTGCAAAAGTTGTTTCCTGCACCAATACAAGTGCAAAAGTGGTTTCCTGCACCAATACAAGTGCGAAAAGTGGTTTTTCAACACTAACACAAGTGCGAAATGTGGTTTTTCAACACTAACACAAGTGCGAAAAGTGGTTTTTCAACACTAACACAAGTGCGAAAAGTGGTTTTTCAACACTAACACAAGTGCGAAAAGTGGTTTTCCACACTAATACAAGTGCAAAAGTGGTTTCCTGCACCAACACAAGTGCGAAATGTGGTTTTTCAACACTAACACAAGTGCGAAAAGTGGTTTTTCAACACTATCACAAGTGCAAAAAGTGCTTTTTCCACACTAATACAAGTGCAAAAGTGGTTTCCTGCACCAACACAAGTGCGAAAAGTAGTTTTTCAACACTAACACAAGTGCGAAAAGTGGTTTTTCAACACTAACACAAGTGCGAAAAGTGTTTTTTCCACACTAATACAAGTGCAAAAGTGGTTTCCTGCACCAACACAAGTGCGAAAAGTGGTTTTTCAACACTAACACAAGTGCGAAAAGTGGTTTTTCAACACTAACACAAGTGCGAAAAGTGGTTTTTCCACACTAATACAAGTGCAAAAGTGGTTTCCTGCACCAACACAAGTGCGAAAAGTGGTTTTTCAACACTAACACAAGTGTGATAAGTGGTTTTTCAACACTATCACAAGTGGAAAAAGTGTTTTTTACACACTAACACAAGTGCAAAAGTGGTTTCCTGCACCAACACAAGTGCGAAAAGTGGTTTTTCAACACTAACACAAGTGCGAAAAGTAGTTTTTCAACACTAACACAAGTGCGAAAAGTGTTTTTTCCACACTAACACAAGTGCGAAAAGTGGTTTTTCAACACTAACACAAGTTCGAAAAGTGGTTTTTCCACACTAATACAAGTGCAAAAGTGGTTTCCTGCACCAACACAAGTGCGAAAAGTGGTTTTTCAACACTAACACAAGTGCGAAAAGTGGTTTTTCAACACTATCACAAGTGCAAAAAGTGTTTTTTCCACACTAATACAAGTGCAAAAGTGGTTTCCTGCACCAACACAAGTGCGAAAAGTGGTTTTTCAACACTAACACAAGTTCGAAAAGTGGTTTTTCAACACTAACACAAGTGCGAAAAGTGTTTTTTTCCACACTAATACAAGTGCAAAAGTGGTTTCCTGCCCCAACACAAGTGCGAAAAGTGGTTTTTCAACACTAACACAAGTGCGAAAAGTGGTTTTCAACACTAACACAAGTGCGAAAAGTGGTTTTTCAACACGAACACAAGTGCGAAAAGTGGTTTTTCCACACTAATACAAGTGCAAAAGTGGTTTCCTGCACCAACACAAGTGCGAAAAGTGGTTTTTCAACACTAACACAAGTGCGAAAAGTGGTTTTTCAACACTAACACAAGTGCGAAAAGTGTTTTTTCCACACTAATACAAGTGCAAAAGTGGTTTCCTGCACCAACACAAGTGCGAAAAGTAGTTTTTCAACACTAACACAAGTGCGAAAAGTGGTTTTTCAACACTATCACAAGTGGAAAAAGTGTTTTTTACACACTAACACAAGTGCAAAAGTGGTTTCCTGCACCAACACAAGTGCGAAAAGTGGTTTTTCAACACTAACACAAGTGCGAAAAGTAGTTTTTCAACACTAACACAAGTGCGAAAAGTGTTTTTTCCACACTAACACAAGTGCGAAAAGTGGTTTTTCAACACTAACACAAGTTCGAAAAGTGGTTTTTCCACACTAATACAAGTGCAAAAGTGGTTTCCTGCACCAACACAAGTGCGAAAAGTGGTTTTTCAACACTAACACAAGTGCGAAAAGTGGTTTTTCAACACTATCACAAGTGCAAAAAGTGTTTTTTCCACACTAATACAAGTGCAAAAGTGGTTTCCTGCACCAACACAAGTGCGAAAAGTGGTTTTTCAACACTAACACAAGTTCGAAAAGTGGTTTTTCAACACTAACACAAGTGCGAAAAGTGTTTTTTCCACACTAATACAAGTGCAAAAGTGGTTTCCTGCCCCAACACAAGTGCGAAAAGTGGTTTTTCAACACTAACACAAGTGCGAAAAGTGGTTTTCAACACTAACACAAGTGCGAAAAGTGGTTTTTCAACACGAACACAAGTGCGAAAAGTGGTTTTTCCACACTAATACAAGTGCAAAAGTGGTTTCCTGCACCAACACAAGTGCGAAAAGTGGTTTTTCAACACTAACACAAGTGCGAAAAGTGGTTTTTCAACACTAACACAAGTGCGAAAAGTGTTTTTTCCACACTAACACAAGTGTGAAAAGTGGTTTTTCAACACTAACACAAGTGCAAAAAGTGGTTTTGCCACACTAATACAAGTGCAAAAGTGGTTTCCTGAACCAACACAAGTGCGAAAAGTGGTTTTTCAACACTAACACAAGTGCGAAAAGTGGTTTTTCAACACGATCACAAGTGCAAAAAGTGTTTTTTCCACACTAATACAAGTGCAAAAGTGGTTTCCTGCACCAACACAAGTGCGAAAAGTGGTTTTTCAACACTAACACAAGTGCGAAAAGTGGTTTTTCAACACTAACACAAGTGCGAAAAGTGGTTTTTCAACACTATCACAAGTGCAAAAAGTGTTTTTTCCACACTAATACAAGTGCAAAAGTGGTTTCCTGCACCAACACAAGTGCGAAAAGTGGTTTTTCAACACTAACACAAGTGCGAAAAGTGTTTTTTCCACACTAATACAAGTGCAAAACTGGTTTCCTGCACCAACACAAGTGCGAAAAGTGGTTTTTCAACACTAACACAAGTGCGAAAAGTGGTTTTTCAACACTAAAACAAGTGCGAAAAGTGGTTTTTCCACACTAATACAAGTGCAAAAGTGGTTTCCTGCACCAACACAAGTGCAAAAAGGGGTTTTTCAACACTATCACAAGTGCGAAAAGTGGTTTTTCAACACTAACACAAGTGCGAAAAGTGGTTTTTCAACACTATCACAAGTGCAAAAAGTGTTTTTTCCACACTAATACAAGTGCAAAAGTGGTTTCCTGCACCAACACAAATGCGAAAAGTGGTTTTTCAACACTAACACAAGTGCGAAAAGTGTTTTTTCCACACTAATACAAGTGCAAAAGTGGTTTCCTGCCCCAACACAAGTGCGAAAAGTGGTTTTTCAACACTAACACAAGTGCGAAAAGTGGTTTTCAACACTAACACAAGTGCGAAAAGTGGTTTTTCCACACTAATGCAAGTGCAAAAGTGGTTTCCTGCACCAACCCAGGTGCAAAAAGTGGTTTTTCAACACTATCACCAGTGCGAAAAGTGGTTTTTCAACACTATCACAAGTGCAAAAAGTGCTTTTTCCACACTAATAAAAGTGCAAAAGTGGTTTCCTGCACCAATACAAGTGCAAAAGTGGTTTCCTGCACCAATACAAGTGCGAAAAGTGGTTTTTCAACACTAACACAAGTGCGAAAAGTGTTTTTTCCACACTAATACAAGTGCAAAACTGGTTTCCTGCACCAACACAAGTGCGAAAAGTGGTTTTTCAACACTAACACAAGTGCGAAAAGTGGTTTTTCCACACTAATGCAAGTGCAAAAGTGGTTTCCTGCACCAACCCAGGTGCAAAAAGTGGTTTTTCAACACTATCACAAGTGCGAAAAGTGGTTTTTCAACACTATCACAAGTGCAAAAAGTGCTTTTTCCACACTAATAAAAGTGCAAAAGTTGTTTCCTGCACCAATACAAGTGCAAAAGTGGTTTCCTGCACCAATACAAGTGCGAAAAGTGGTTTTTCAACACTAACACAAGTGCGAAATGTGGTTTTTCAACACTAACACAAGTGCGAAAAGTGGTTTTTCAACACTAACACAAGTGCGAAAAGTGGTTTTTCAACACTAACACAAGTGCGAAAAGTGGTTTTCCACACTAATACAAGTGCAAAAGTGGTTTCCTGCACCAACACAAGTGCGAAATGTGGTTTTTCAACACTAACACAAGTGCGAAAAGTGGTTTTTCAACACTATCACAAGTGCAAAAAGTGCTTTTTCCACACTAATACAAGTGCAAAAGTGGTTTCCTGCACCAACACAAGTGCGAAAAGTAGTTTTTCAACACTAACACAAGTGCGAAAAGTGGTTTTTCAACACTAACACAAGTGCGAAAAGTGTTTTTTCCACACTAATACAAGTGCAAAAGTGGTTTCCTGCACCAACACAAGTGCGAAAAGTGGTTTTTCAACACTAACACAAGTGCGAAAAGTGGTTTTTCAACACTAACACAAGTGCGAAAAGTGGTTTTTCCACACTAATACAAGTGCAAAAGTGGTTTCCTGCACCAACACAAGTGCGAAAAGTGGTTTTTCAACACTAACACAAGTGTGATAAGTGGTTTTTCAACACTATCACAAGTGGAAAAAGTGTTTTTTACACACTAACACAAGTGCAAAAGTGGTTTCCTGCACCAACACAAGTGCGAAAAGTGGTTTTTCAACACTAACACAAGTGCGAAAAGTAGTTTTTCAACACTAACACAAGTGCGAAAAGTGTTTTTTCCACACTAACACAAGTGCGAAAAGTGGTTTTTCAACACTAACACAAGTTCGAAAAGTGGTTTTTCCACACTAATACAAGTGCAAAAGTGGTTTCCTGCACCAACACAAGTGCGAAAAGTGGTTTTTCAACACTAACACAAGTGCGAAAAGTGGTTTTTCAACACTATCACAAGTGCAAAAAGTGTTTTTTCCACACTAATACAAGTGCAAAAGTGGTTTCCTGCACCAACACAAGTGCGAAAAGTGGTTTTTCAACACTAACACAAGTTCGAAAAGTGGTTTTTCAACACTAACACAAGTGCGAAAAGTGTTTTTTCCACACTAATACAAGTGCAAAAGTGGTTTCCTGCCCCAACACAAGTGCGAAAAGTGGTTTTTCAACACTAACACAAGTGCGAAAAGTGGTTTTCAACACTAACACAAGTGCGAAAAGTGGTTTTTCAACACGAACACAAGTGCGAAAAGTGGTTTTTCCACACTAATACAAGTGCAAAAGTGGTTTCCTGCACCAACACAAGTGCGAAAAGTGGTTTTTCAACACTAACACAAGTGCGAAAAGTGGTTTTTCAACACTAACACAAGTGCGAAAAGTGTTTTTTCCACACTAATACAAGTGCAAAAGTGGTTTCCTGCACCAACACAAGTGCGAAAAGTAGTTTTTCAACACTAACACAAGTGCGAAAAGTGGTTTTTCAACACTAACACAAGTGCGAAAAGTGTTTTTTCCACACTAATACAAGTGCAAAAGTGGTTTCCTGCACCAACACAAGTGCGAAAAGTGGTTTTTCAACACTAACACAAGTGCGAAAAGTGGTTTTTCAACACTAACACAAGTGCGAAAAGTGGTTTTTCCACACTAATACAAGTGCAAAAGTGGTTTCCTGCACCAACACAAGTGCGAAAAGTGGTTTTTCAACACTAACACAAGTGTGATAAGTGGTTTTTCAACACTATCACAAGTGGAAAAAGTGTTTTTTACACACTAACACAAGTGCAAAAGTGGTTTCCTGCACCAACACAAGTGCGAAAAGTGGTTTTTCAACACTAACACAAGTGCGAAAAGTAGTTTTTCAACACTAACACAAGTGCGAAAAGTGTTTTTTCCACACTAACACAAGTGCGAAAAGTGGTTTTTCAACACTAACACAAGTTCGAAAAGTGGTTTTTCCACACTAATACAAGTGCAAAAGTGGTTTCCTGCACCAACACAAGTGCGAAAAGTGGTTTTTCAACACTAACACAAGTGCGAAAAGTGGTTTTTCAACACTATCACAAGTGCAAAAAGTGTTTTTTCCACACTAATACAAGTGCAAAAGTGGTTTCCTGCACCAACACAAGTGCGAAAAGTGGTTTTTCAACACTAACACAAGTTCGAAAAGTGGTTTTTCAACACTAACACAAGTGCGAAAAGTGTTTTTTCCACACTAATACAAGTGCAAAAGTGGTTTCCTGCCCCAACACAAGTGCGAAAAGTGGTTTTTCAACACTAACACAAGTGCGAAAAGTGGTTTTCAACACTAACACAAGTGCGAAAAGTGGTTTTTCAACACGAACACAAGTGCGAAAAGTGGTTTTTCCACACTAATACAAGTGCAAAAGTGGTTTCCTGCACCAACACAAGTGCGAAAAGTGGTTTTTCAACACTAACACAAGTGCGAAAAGTGGTTTTTCAACACTAACACAAGTGCGAAAAGTGTTTTTTCCACACTAACACAAGTGTGAAAAGTGGTTTTTCAACACTAACACAAGTGCAAAAAGTGGTTTTGCCACACTAATACAAGTGCAAAAGTGGTTTCCTGAACCAACACAAGTGCGAAAAGTGGTTTTTCAACACTAACACAAGTGCGAAAAGTGGTTTTTCAACACGATCACAAGTGCAAAAAGTGTTTTTTCCACACTAATACAAGTGCAAAAGTGGTTTCCTGCACCAACACAAGTGCGAAAAGTGGTTTTTCAACACTAACACAAGTGCGAAAAGTGGTTTTTCAACACTAACACAAGTGCGAAAAGTGGTTTTTCAACACTATCACAAGTGCAAAAAGTGTTTTTTCCACACTAATACAAGTGCAAAAGTGGTTTCCTGCACCAACACAAGTGCGAAAAGTGGTTTTTCAACACTAACACAAGTGCGAAAAGTGTTTTTTCCACACTAATACAAGTGCAAAACTGGTTTCCTGCACCAACACAAGTGCGAAAAGTGGTTTTTCAACACTAACACAAGTGCGAAAAGTGGTTTTTCAACACTAAAACAAGTGCGAAAAGTGGTTTTTCCACACTAATACAAGTGCAAAAGTGGTTTCCTGCACCAACACAAGTGCAAAAAGGGGTTTTTCAACACTATCACAAGTGCGAAAAGTGGTTTTTCAACACTAACACAAGTGCGAAAAGTGGTTTTTCAACACTATCACAAGTGCAAAAAGTGTTTTTTCCACACTAATACAAGTGCAAAAGTGGTTTCCTGCCCCAACACAAGTGCGAAAAGTGGTTTTTCAACACTAACACAAGTGCGAAAAGTGGTTTTCAACACTAACACAAGTGCGAAAAGTGGTTTTTCCACACTAATGCAAGTGCAAAAGTGGTTTCCTGCACCAACCCAGGTGCAAAAAGTGGTTTTTCAACACTATCACCAGTGCGAAAAGTGGTTTTTCAACACTATCACAAGTGCAAAAAGTGCTTTTTCCACACTAATAAAAGTGCAAAAGTGGTTTCCTGCACCAATACAAGTGCAAAAGTGGTTTCCTGCACCAATACAAGTGCGAAAAGTGGTTTTTCAACACTAACACAAGTGCGAAAAGTGTTTTTTCCACACTAATACAAGTGCAAAACTGGTTTCCTGCACCAACACAAGTGCGAAAAGTGGTTTTTCAACACTAACACAAGTGCGAAAAGTGGTTTTTCCACACTAATGCAAGTGCAAAAGTGGTTTCCTGCACCAACCCAGGTGCAAAAAGTGGTTTTTCAACACTATCACAAGTGCGAAAAGTGGTTTTTCAACACTATCACAAGTGCAAAAAGTGCTTTTTCCACACTAATAAAAGTGCAAAAGTTGTTTCCTGCACCAATACAAGTGCAAAAGTGGTTTCCTGCACCAATACAAGTGCGAAAAGTGGTTTTTCAACACTAACACAAGTGCGAAATGTGGTTTTTCAACACTAACACAAGTGCGAAAAGTGGTTTTTCAACACTAACACAAGTGCGAAAAGTGGTTTTTCAACACTAACACAAGTGCGAAAAGTGGTTTTCCACACTAATACAAGTGCAAAAGTGGTTTCCTGCACCAACACAAGTGCGAAATGTGGTTTTTCAACACTAACACAAGTGCGAAAAGTGGTTTTTCAACACTATCACAAGTGCAAAAAGTGCTTTTTCCACACTAATACAAGTGCAAAAGTGGTTTCCTGCACCAACACAAGTGCGAAAAGTAGTTTTTCAACACTAACACAAGTGCGAAAAGTGGTTTTTCAACACTAACACAAGTGCGAAAAGTGTTTTTTCCACACTAATACAAGTGCAAAAGTGGTTTCCTGCACCAACACAAGTGCGAAAAGTGGTTTTTCAACACTAACACAAGTGCGAAAAGTGGTTTTTCAACACTAACACAAGTGCGAAAAGTGGTTTTTCCACACTAATACAAGTGCAAAAGTGGTTTCCTGCACCAACACAAGTGCGAAAAGTGGTTTTTCAACACTAACACAAGTGTGATAAGTGGTTTTTCAACACTATCACAAGTGGAAAAAGTGTTTTTTACACACTAACACAAGTGCAAAAGTGGTTTCCTGCACCAACACAAGTGCGAAAAGTGGTTTTTCAACACTAACACAAGTGCGAAAAGTAGTTTTTCAACACTAACACAAGTGCGAAAAGTGTTTTTTCCACACTAACACAAGTGCGAAAAGTGGTTTTTCAACACTAACACAAGTTCGAAAAGTGGTTTTTCCACACTAATACAAGTGCAAAAGTGGTTTCCTGCACCAACACAAGTGCGAAAAGTGGTTTTTCAACACTAACACAAGTGCGAAAAGTGGTTTTTCAACACTATCACAAGTGCAAAAAGTGTTTTTTCCACACTAATACAAGTGCAAAAGTGGTTTCCTGCACCAACACAAGTGCGAAAAGTGGTTTTTCAACACTAACACAAGTTCGAAAAGTGGTTTTTCAACACTAACACAAGTGCGAAAAGTGTTTTTTCCACACTAATACAAGTGCAAAAGTGGTTTCCTGCCCCAACACAAGTGCGAAAAGTGGTTTTTCAACACTAACACAAGTGCGAAAAGTGGTTTTCAACACTAACACAAGTGCGAAAAGTGGTTTTTCAACACGAACACAAGTGCGAAAAGTGGTTTTTCCACACTAATACAAGTGCAAAAGTGGTTTCCTGCACCAACACAAGTGCGAAAAGTGGTTTTTCAACACTAACACAAGTGCGAAAAGTGGTTTTTCAACACTAACACAAGTGCGAAAAGTGTTTTTTCCACACTAACACAAGTGTGAAAAGTGGTTTTTCAACACTAACACAAGTGCAAAAAGTGGTTTTGCCACACTAATACAAGTGCAAAAGTGGTTTCCTGAACCAACACAAGTGCGAAAAGTGGTTTTTCAACACTAACACAAGTGCGAAAAGTGGTTTTTCAACACGATCACAAGTGCAAAAAGTGTTTTTTCCACACTAATACAAGTGCAAAAGTGGTTTCCTGCACCAACACAAGTGCGAAAAGTGGTTTTTCAACACTAACACAAGTGCGAAAAGTGGTTTTTCAACACTAACACAAGTGCGAAAAGTGGTTTTTCAACACTATCACAAGTGCAAAAAGTGTTTTTTCCACACTAATACAAGTGCAAAAGTGGTTTCCTGCACCAACACAAGTGCGAAAAGTGGTTTTTCAACACTAACACAAGTGCGAAAAGTGTTTTTTCCACACTAATACAAGTGCAAAACTGGTTTCCTGCACCAACACAAGTGCGAAAAGTGGTTTTTCAACACTAACACAAGTGCGAAAAGTGGTTTTTCAACACTAACACAAGTGCGAAAAGTGGTTTTTTCCACACTAATACAAGTGCAAAAGTGGTTTCCTGCACCAACACAAGTGCAAAAAGGGGTTTTTCAACACTATCACAAGTGCGAAAAGTGGTTTTTCAACACTAACACAAGTGCGAAAAGTGGTTTTTCAACACTATCACAAGTGCAAAAAGTGTTTTTTCCACACTAATACAAGTGCAAAAGTGGTTTCCTGCACCAACACAAGTGCGAAAAGTGGTTTTTCAACACTAACACAAGTGCGAAAAGTGTTTTTTCCACACTAATACAAGTGCAAAACTGGTTTCCTGCACCAACACAAGTGCGAAAAGTGGTTTTTCAACACTAACACAAGTGCGAAATGTGGTTTTTCAACACTAACACAAGTGCGAAAAGTGGTTTTTCCACACTAATACAAGTGCAAAAGTGGTTTCCTGCACCAACACAAGTGCGAAAAGTGGTTTTTCAACACTAACACAAGTGCGAAAAGTGGTTTTTCAACACTAACACAAGTGCGAAAAGTGGTTTTTCCACACTAATACAAGTGCAAAAGTGGTTTCCTGCACCAACACAGGTGCGAAAAGTGGTTTTTCAACACTAATACAAGTGCGAAAAGTGGTTTTTCCACACTAATACAAGTGCAAAAGTGGTTTCCTGCACCAATACAAGTGCGAAAAGTGGTTTTTCAACACTAACACAAGTGCGAAAAGTGGTTTTTCAACACTAACACAAGTGCGAAAAGTGTTTTTTCCACACTAATACAAGTGCAAAAGTGGTTTCCTGCACCAACACAAGTGCAAAAAGTGGTTTTTCAACACTATCACAAGTGCGAAAAGTGGTTTTTCAACACTATCACAAGTGCAAAAAGTGCTTTTTCCACACTAATAAAAGTGCAAAAGTGGTTTCCTGCACCAACACAAGTGCAAAAAGTGGTTTTTCAACACTAACACAAGTGCGAAAAGTGGTTTTTCAACACTAACACAAGTGCGAAAAGTGGTTTTTCCACACTAATAGAAGTGCAAAAGTGGTTTCCTGCACCAACACAAGTGCGAAAAGTAGTTTTTCCACACTAATACAAGTGCAAAAGTGGTTTCCTGCACCAACACAAGTGCGAAAAGTAGTTTTTCACCACAAACACAAGTGCGAAAAGTGGTTTTTCAACACTAACACAAGTGCAAAAAGTGGTTTTTCAACACTAACACAAGTGCGAAAAGTGGTTTTTCAACACTAACACAAGTGCGAAAAGTGGTTTTTCCACACTAATACAAGTGCGAAAAGTGGTTTTTCAGCACCAACACAAGTGCGAAAAGTAGTTTTTCAACACTAACACAAGTGCGAAAAGTGGTTTTTCAACACTAACACAAGTGCAAAAAGTGGTTTTTCAACACTAACACAAGTGCGAAAAGTGGTTTTTCAACACTAACACAAGTGCGAAAAGTGGTTTTTCAACACTAACACAAGTGCGAAAAGTGGTTTTTCAACACTAACACAAGTGCGAAAAGTGGTTTTTCAACACTAACACAAGTGCGAAAAGTGGTTTTTCCACACTAATGCAAGTGCAAAAGTGGTTTCCTGCACCAACCCAGGTGCAAAAAGTGGTTTTTCAACACTATCACCAGTGCGAAAAGTGGTTTTTCAACACTATCACAAGTGCAAAAAGTGCTTTTTCCACACTAATAAAAGTGCAAAAGTGGTTTCCTGCACCAATACAAGTGCAAAAGTGGTTTCCTGCACCAATACAAGTGCGAAATGTGGTTTTTCAACACTAACACAAGTGCGAAAAGTGGTTTTTCAACACTATCACAAGTGCAAAAAGTGTTTTTTCCACACTAATACAAGTGCAAAACTGGTTTCCTGCACCAACACAAGTGCGAAAAGTGGTTTTTCAACACTAACACAAGTGCGAAAAGTGGTTTTTCAACACTAACACAAGTGCGAAAAGTGGTTTTTTCCACACTAATACAAGTGCAAAAGTGGTTTCCTGCACCAACACAAGTGCAAAAAGGGGTTTTTCAACACTATCACAAGTGCGAAAAGTGGTTTTTCAACACTAACACAAGTGCGAAAAGTGGTTTTTCAACACTATCACAAGTGCAAAAAGTGTTTTTTCCACACTAATACAAGTGCAAAAGTGGTTTCCTGCACCAACACAAGTGCGAAAAGTGGTTTTTCAACACTAACACAAGTGCGAAAAGTGTTTTTTCCACACTAATACAAGTGCAAAACTGGTTTCCTGCACCAACACAAGTGCAAAAAGTGGTTTTTCAACACTAACACAAGTGCGAAATGTGGTTTTTCAACACTAACACAAGTGCGAAAAGTGTTTTTTCCATACTAATACAAGTGCAAAAGTGGTTTCCTGCACCAACACAAGTGCGAAAAGTGGTTTTTCAACACTAACACAAGTGCGAAAAGTGGTTTTTCAACACTAACACAAGTGCGAAAAGTGGTTTTTCCACACTAATACAAGTGCAAAAGTGGTTTCCTGCACCAACACAGGTGCGAAAAGTGGTTTTTCAACACTAATACAAGTGCGAAAAGTGGTTTTTCCACACTAATACAAGTGCAAAAGTGGTTTCCTGCACCAATACAAGTGCGAAAAGTGGTTTTTCAACACTAACACAAGTGCGAAAAGTGGTTTTTCAACACTAACACAAGTGCGAAAAGTGTTTTTTCCACACTAATACAAGTGCAAAAGTGGTTTCCTGCACCAACACAAGTGCAAAAAGTGGTTTTTCAACACTATCACAAGTGCGAAAAGTGGTTTTTCAACACTATCACAAGTGCAAAAAGTGCTTTTTCCACACTAATAAAAGTGCAAAAGTGGTTTCCTGCACCAACACAAGTGCAAAAAGTGGTTTTTCAACACTAACACAAGTGCGAAAAGTGGTTTTTCAACACTAACACAAGTGCGAAAAGTGGTTTTTCCACACTAATAGAAGTGCAAAAGTGGTTTCCTGCACCAACACAAGTGCGAAAAGTAGTTTTTCCACACTAATACAAGTGCAAAAGTGGTTTCCTGCACCAACACAAGTGCGAAAAGTAGTTTTGCACCACAAACACAAGTGCGAAAAGTGGTTTTTCAACACTAACACAAGTGCAAAAAGTGGTTTTTCAACACTAACACAAGTGCGAAAAGTGGTTTTTCAACACTAACACAAGTGCGAAAAGTGGTTTTTCCACACTAATACAAGTGCGAAAAGTGGTTTTTCAGCACCAACACAAGTGCGAAAAGTAGTTTTTCAACACTAACACAAGTGCGAAAAGTGGTTTTTCAACACTAACACAAGTGCAAAAAGTGGTTTTTCAACACTAACACAAGTGCGAAAAGTGGGTTTTCCACACTAACACAAGTGCGAAAAGTGGTTTTTCAACACTAACACAAGTGCGAAAAGTGGTTTTTCAACACTAACACAAGTGCGAAAAGTGGTTTTTCAACACTAACACAAGTGCGAAAAGTGGTTTTTCAACACTAACACAAGTGCGAAAAGTGGTTTTTCCACACTAATGCAAGTGCAAAAGTGGTTTCCTGCACCAACCCAGGTGCAAAAAGTGGTTTTTCAACACTATCACCAGTGCGAAAAGTGGTTTTTCAACACTATCACAAGTGCAAAAAGTGCTTTTTCCACACTAATAAAAGTGCAAAAGTGGTTTCCTGCACCAATACAAGTGCAAAAGGGGTTTCCTGCACCAATACAAGTGCGAAATGTGGTTTTTCAACACTAACACAAGTGCGAAAAGTGGTTTTTCAACACTATCACAAGTGCAAAAAGTGCTTTTTCCACACTAATACAAGTGCAAAAGTGGTTTCCTGCACCAACACAAGTGCGAAAAGTAGTTTTTCAACACTAACACAAGTGCGAAAAGTGGTTTTTCAACACTAACACAAGTGCGAAAAGTGTTTTTTCCACACTAATACAAGTGCAAAAGTGGTTTCCTGCACCAACACAAGGGCGAAAAGTGGTTTTTCAACACTAACACAAGTGCGAAAAGTGGTTTTTCAACACTAACACAAGTGCGAAAAGTGGTTTTTCCACACTAATACAAGTGCAAAAGTGGTTTCCTGCACCAACACAAGTGCGAAAAGTGGTTTTTCAACACTAACACAAGTGCGAAAAGTGGTTTTTCAACACTATCACAAGTGCAAAAAGTGTTTTTTCCACACTAATACAAGTGCAAAAATGGTTTCCTGCACCAACACAAGTGCGAAAAGTGGTTTTTCAACACTAACACAAGTGCGAAAAGTGGTTTTTCAACACTATCACAAGTGCAAAAAGTGTTTTTTCCACACCAATACAAGTGCAAAAGTGGTCTCCTGCACCAACACAAGTGCGAAAAGTGGTTTTTCAACACTAACACAGTTGCGAAAAGTGGTTTTTCAACACTAGCACAAATGCGAAAAGTGGTTTTTCCACAATAATACAAGTGCAAAAGTTGTTTCCTGCACCAATACAAGTGTGAAAAGTGGTTTTTCAACACTAACACAAGTGCGAAAAGTGGTTTTTCATCACTAACACAAGTGCGAAAAGTGGATTTTCCACACTAATACAAGTGCAAAAGTGGTTTCCTGCACCAACACAAGTGCGAAAAGTGGTTTTTCAACACTAACACAAGTGCGAAAAGTGGTTTTTCAACACTATCACAAGTGGAAAAAGTGTTTTTTACACACTAATACAAGTGCAAAAGTGGTTTCCTGCACCAACACAAGTGCGAAAAGTGGTTTTTCAACACTAACACAAGTGCGAAAAGTAGTTTTTCAACACTAACACAAGTGCGAAAAGTGTTTTTTCCACACTAACACAAGTGCGAAAAGTGGTTTTTCAACACTAACACAAGTTCGAAAAGTGGTTTTTCCACACTAATACAAGTGCAAAAGTGGTTTCCTGCACCAACACAAGTGCGAAAAGTGGTTTTTCAACACTAACACAAGTGCGAAAAGTGGTTTTTCAACACTATCACAAGTGCAAAAAGTGTTTTTTCCACACTAATACAAGTGCAAAAGTGGTTTCCTGCACCAACACAAGTGCGAAAAGTGGTTTTTCAACACTAACACAAGTTCGAAAAGTGGTTTTTCAACACTAACACAAGTGCGAAAAGTGTTTTTTCCACACTAATACAAGTGCAAAAGTGGTTTCCTGCCCCAACACAAGTGCGAAAAGTGGTTTTTCAACACTAACACAAGTGCGAAAAGTGGTTTTCAACACTAACACAAGTGCGAAAAGTGGTTTTTCAACACGAACACAAGTGCGAAAAGTGGTTTTTCCACACTAATACAAGTGCAAAAGTGGTTTCCTGCACCAACACAAGTGCGAAAAGTGGTTTTTCAACACTAACACAAGTGCGAAAAGTGGTTTTTCAACACTAACACAAGTGCGAAAAGTGTTTTTTCCACACTAACACAAGTGTGAAAAGTGGTTTTTCAACACTAACACAAGTGCAAAAAGTGGTTTTGCCACACTAATACAAGTGCAAAAGTGGTTTCCTGAACCAACACAAGTGCGAAAAGTGGTTTTTCAACACTAACACAAGTGCGAAAAGTGGTTTTTCAACACGATCACAAGTGCAAAAAGTGTTTTTTCCACACTAATACAAGTGCAAAAGTGGTTTCCTGCACCAACACAAGTGCGAAAAGTGGTTTTTCAACACTAACACAAGTGCGAAAAGTGGTTTTTCAACACTAACACAAGTGTGAAAAGTGGTTTTTCAACACTATCACAAGTGCAAAAAGTGTTTTTTCCACACTAATACAAGTGCAAAAGTGGTTTCCTGCACCAACACAAGTGCGAAAAGTGGTTTTTCAACACTAACACAAGTGCGAAAAGTGTTTTTTCCACACTAATACAAGTGCAAAACTGGTTTCCTGCACCAACACAAGTGCGAAAAGTGGTTTTTCAACACTAACACAAGTGCGAAAAGTGGTTTTTCAACACTAACACAAGTGCGAAAAGTGGTTTTTTCCACACTAATACAAGTGCAAAAGTGGTTTCCTGCACCAACACAAGTGCGAAAAGTGGTTTTTCAACACTAACACAAGTGCGAAAAGTGGTTTTTCAACACTAACAGAAGTGCGAAAAGTGGTTTTTCCACACTAATACAAGTGCAAAAGTGGTTTCCTGCACCAACACAGGTGCGATAAGTGGTTTTTCAACACTAATACAAGTGCGAAAAGTGGTTTTTCCACACTAATACAAGTGCAAAAGTGGTTTCCTGCACCAATACAAGTGCGAAAAGTGGTTTTTCAACACTAACACAAGTGCGAAAAGTGGTTTTTCAACACTAATACAAGTGCGAAAAGTGTTTTTTCCACACTAATACAAGTGCAAAAGTGGTTTCCTGCACCAACACAAGTGCAAAAAGTGGTTTTTCAACACTATCACAAGTGCGAAAAGTGGTTTTTCAACACTATCACAAGTGCAAACAGTGCTTTTTCCACACTAATAAAAGTGCAAAAGTGGTTTCCTGCACCAACACAAGTGCGAAAAGTGGTTTTTCAACACTAACACAAGTGCGAAAAGTGGTTTTTCAACACTAACACAAGTGCGAAAAGTGTTTTTTCCACACTAATACAAGTGCAAAAGTGGTTTTCTGCACCAACACAAGTGCGAAAAGTAGTTTTTCAACACAAACACAAGTGCGAAAAGTGGTTTTTCAACACTAACACAAGTGCAAAATGTGGTTTTTCAACACTAACACAAGTGCGAAAAGTGGGTTTTCCACACTAACACAAGTGCGAAAAGTGGTTTTTCAACACTAACACAAGTGCGAAAAGTGGTTTTTCAACACTAACACAAGTGTGAAAAGTGGTTTTTCAACACTAACACAAGTGCGAAAAGTGGTTTTTTCCACACTAATACAAGTGCGAAAAGTGGTTTTTCAACACTAACACAAGTGCGAAAAGTGGTTTTTCAACACTAACACAAGTGCGAAAAGTGGTTTTTCAACACTAACACAAGTGCAAAAAGTGGTTTTTCAACACTAACACAAGTGCAAAAAGTGGTTTTTCAACACTAACACAAGTGCAAAAAGTGGTTTTTCAACACTAACACAAGTGCGAAAAGTGGGTTTTCCACACTAACACAAGTGCGAAAAGTGGTTTTTCAACACTAACACAAGTGCGAAAAGTGGTTTTTCAACACTAACACAAGTGCAAAAAGTGGTTTTTCAACACTAACACAAGTGCGAAAAGTGGGTTTTCCACACTAACACAAGTGCGAAAAGTGGTTTTTCAACACTAACACAAGTGCGAAAAGTGGTTTTTCAACACTAACACAAGTGCGAAAAGTGTTTTTTCCACACTAATACAAGTGCAAAAGTGGTTTCCTGCACCAACACAAGTGCGAAAAGTGGTTTTTCAACACTATCACCAGTGCGAAAAGTGGTTTTTCAACACTATCACAAGTGCAAAAAGTGCTTTTTCCACACTAATAAAAGTGCAAAAAGTGGTTTTTCAACACTAACACAAGTGCGAAAAGTGGTTTTCCACACTAATACAAGTGCGAATAGTGGTTTTTCAACACTAACACAAGTGCGAAAAGTGGTTTTTCAACACTAACACAAGTGCGAAAAGTGGTTTTTCCACACTAATGCAAGTGCAAAAGTGGTTTCCTGCACCAACCCATGTGCAAAAAGTGGTTTTTCAACACTATCACCAGTGCGAAAAGTGGTTTTTCAACACTATCACAAGTGCAAAAAGTGGTTTTTCAACACTAACACAAGTGCGAAAAGTGGTTTTTCAACACTAACACAAGTGCGAAAAGTGGTTTTCCACACTAATACAAGTGCAAAAGTGGTTTCCTGCACCAACAGAAGTGCGAAATGTGGTTTTTCAACACTAACACAAGTGCGAAAAGTGGTTTTTCAACACTATCACAAGTGCAAAAAGTGCTTTTTCCACACTAATACAAGTGCAAAAGTGGTTTCCTGCACCAACACAAGTGCGAAAAGAAGTTTTTCAACACTAACACAAGTGCGAAAAGTGGTTTTTCAACACTAACACAAGTGCGAAAAGTGTTTTTTCCACACTAATACAAGTGCAAAAGTGGTTTCCTGCACCAACACAAGTGCGAAAAGTGGTTTTTCAACACTAACACAAGTGCGAAAAGTGGTTTTTCAACACTAACACAAGTGCGAAAAGTGGTTTTTCCACACTAATACAAGTGCAAAAGTGGTTTCCTGCACCAACACAAGTGCGAAAAGTGGTTTTTCAACACTAACACAAGTGCGAAAAGTGGTTTTTCAACACTATCACAAGTGCAAAAAGTGTTTTTTCCACACTAATACAAGTGCAAAAATGGTTTCCTGCACCAACACAAGTGCGAAAAGTGGTTTTTCAACACTAACACAAGTGCGAAAAGTGGTTTTTCAACACTATCACAAGTGCAAAAAGTGTTTTTTCCACACCAATACAAGTGCAAAAGTGGTTTCCTGCACCAACACAAGTGCGAAAAGTGGTTTTTCAACACTAACACAAGTGCGAAAAGTGGTTTTTCAACACTAGCACAAGTGCGAAAAGTGGTTTTTCCACAATAATACAAGTGCAAAAGTTGTTTCCTGCACCAATACAAGTGTGAAAAGTGGTTTTTCAACACTAACACAAGTGCGAAAAGTGGTTTTTCATCACTAACACAAGTGCGAAAAGTGGATTTTCCACACTAATACAAGTGCAAAAGTGGTTTCCTGCACCAACACAAGTGCGAAAAGTGGTTTTACAACACTAACACAAGTGCGAAAAGTGGTTTTTCAACACTATCACAAGTGCAAAAAGTGCTTTTTCCACACTAATACAAGTGCAAAAGTGGTTTCCTGCACCAACACAAGTGCAAAAAGTGGTTTTTCAACACTAACACAAGTGCGAAAAGTGGTTTTTCAACACTAACACAAGTGCGAAAGTGGTTTTTCAACACTAACACAACTGCGAAAAGTGGTTTTTCAACACTAACACAAGTGCGAAAAGTGGTTTTTCAACACTAACACAAGTGCGAAAAGTAGTTTTTCCACACTAATACAAGTGCAAAAGTGGTTTCCTGCACCAACACAAGTGCAAAAGTGGTTTCCTGCACCAACACAAGTGCGAAAAGTGGTTTTTCAACACTACACTAACACAAGTGCGAAAAGTGGTTTTTCAACACTAACACAAGTGCGAAAAGTGGTTTTTCCACACTAATACAAGTGCAAAAGTGGTTTCCTGCACCAATACAAGTGCAAAAGTGGTTTCCTTCACCAACACAAGTGCGAAAAGTGGTTTTTCAACACTAACACAAGTGCGAAAAGTGTTTTTTCCACACTAATACAAGTGCAAAAGTGGTTTCCTGCACCAACACAAGTGCGAAAAGTGGTTTTTCAACACTAACACAAGTGCGAAAAGTGGTTTTTCAACACTAACACAAGTGCGAAAAGTGGTTTTTCCACACTAATACAAGTGCAAAAGTGGTTTCCTGCACCAACACAAATGCGAAAAGTGGTTTTTCAACACTAACACAAGTGCGAAAAGTGGTTTTTCAACACAAACACAAGTGCGAAAAGTGTTTTTTCCACACTAATACAAGTGCAAAAGTGGTTTCCTGCCCCAACACAAGTGCGAAAAGTGGTTTTTCAACACTAACACAAGTGCGAAAAGTGGTTTTTCAACACTATCACAAGTGCAAAAAGTGCTTTTTCCACACTAATACAAGTGCAAAAGTGGTTTCCTGCATCAACACAAGTGCGAAAAGTGGTTTTTCAACACTAACACAAGTGCGAAAAGTAGTTTTTCAACACTAACACAAGTGCGAAAGTGGTTTTTCAACACTAACACAAGTGCGAAAAGTGGTTTTTCAACACTAACACAAGTGCGAAAAGTGGTTTTTCAACACTAACACAAGTGCGAAAAGTGGTTTTTCCACACTAATACAAGTGCAAAAGTGGTTTCCTGCACCAACACAAGTGCAAAAGTGGTTTCCTGCACCAACACAAGTGCGAAAAGTGGTTTTTCAACACTAACACAAGTGCGAAAAGTGGTTTTTCAACACTAACACAAGTGCGAAAAGTGGTTTTTCCACACTAATACAAGTGCAAAAGTGGTTTCCTGCACCAACACAAGTGCGAAAAGTGGTTTTTCAACACTAACACAAGTGCGAAAAGTGGTTTTTCAACACTAACACAAGTGCGAAAAGTGGTTTTTCCACACTAATACAAGTGCAAAAGTGGTTTCCTGCACCAATACAAGTGTGAAAAGTGGTTTTTCAACACTAACACAAGTGCGAAAAGTAGTTTTTCAACACTAACACAAGTGCGAAAAGTGTTTTTTCCACACTAACACAAGTGCGAAAAGTGGTTTTTCAACACTAACACAAGTTCGAAAAGTGGTTTTTCCACACTAATACAAGTGCAAAAGTGGTTTCCTGCACCAACACAAGTGCGAAAAGTGGTTTTTCAACACTAACACAAGTGCGAAAAGTGGTTTTTCAACACTATCACAAGTGCAAAAAGTGTTTTTTCCACACTAATACAAGTGCAAAAGTGGTTTCCTGCACCAACACAAGTGCGAAAAGTGGTTTTTCAACACTAACACAAGTTCGAAAAGTGGTTTTTCAACACTAACACAAGTGCGAAAAGTGTTTTTTCCACACTAATACAAGTGCAAAAGTGGTTTCCTGCCCCAACACAAGTGCGAAAAGTGGTTTTTCAACACTAACACAAGTGCGAAAAGTGGTTTTCAACACTAACACAAGTGCGAAAAGTGGTTTTCAACACTAAAACAAGTGCGAAAAGTGGTTTTTCAACACGAACACAAGTGCGAAAAGTGGTTTTTCCACACTAATACAAGTGCAAAAGTGGTTTCCTGCACCAACACAAGTGCGAAAAGTGGTTTTTCAACACTAACACAAGTGCGAAAAGTGGTTTTTCAACACTAACACAAGTGCGAAAAGTGTTTTTTCCACACTAACACAAGTGTGAAAAGTGGTTTTTCAACACTAACACAAGTGCAAAAAGTGGTTTTGCCACACTAATACAAGTGCAAAAGTGGTTTCCTGAACCAACACAAGTGCGAAAAGTGGTTTTTCAACACTAACACAAGTGCGAAAAGTGGTTTTTCAACACGATCACAAGTGCAAAAAGTGTTTTTTCCACACTAATACAAGTGCAAAAGTGGTTTCCTGCACCAACACAAGTGCGAAAAGTGGTTTTTCAACACTAACACAAGTGCGAAAAGTGGTTTTTCAACACTAACACAAGTGCGAAAAGTGGTTTTTCAACACTATCACAAGTGCAAAAAGTGTTTTTTCCACACTAATACAAGTGCAAAAGTGGTTTCCTGCACCAACACAAGTGCGAAAAGTGGTTTTTCAACACTAACACAAGTGCGAAAAGTGTTTTTTCCACACTAATACAAGTGCAAAACTGGTTTCCTGCACCAACACAAGTGCGAAAAGTGGTTTTTCAACACTAACACAAGTGCGAAAAGTGGTTTTTCAACACTAACACAAGTGCGAAAAGTGGTTTTTTCCACACTAATACAAGTGCGAAAAGTGGTTTTTCCACACTAATACAAGTGCAAAAGTGGTTTCCTGCACCAACACAAGTGCGAAAAGTGGTTTTTCAACACTAACACAAGTGCGAAAAGTGGTTTTTCAACACTAACACAAGTGCGAAAAGTGTTTTTTCCACACTAACACAAGTGTGAAAAGTGGTTTTTCAACACTAACACAAGTGCAAAAAGTGGTTTTGCCACACTAATACAAGTGCAAAAGTGGTTTCCTGAACCAACACAAGTGCGAAAAGTGGTTTTTCAACACTAACACAAGTGCGAAAAGTGGTTTTTCAACACGATCACAAGTGCAAAAAGTGTTTTTTCCACACTAATACAAGTGCAAAAGTGGTTTCCTGCACCAACACAAGTGCGAAAAGTGGTTTTTCAACACTAACACAAGTGCGAAAAGTGGTTTTTCAACACTAACACAAGTGCGAAAAGTGGTTTTTCAACACTATCACAAGTGCAAAAAGTGTTTTTTCCACACTAATACAAGTGCAAAAGTGGTTTCCTGCACCAACACAAGTGCGAAAAGTGGTTTTTCAACACTAACACAAGTGCGAAAAGTGTTTTTTCCACACTAATACAAGTGCAAAACTGGTTTCCTGCACCAACACAAGTGCGAAAAGTGGTTTTTCAACACTAACACAAGTGCGAAAAGTGGTTTTTCAACACTAACACAAGTGCGAAAAGTGGTTTTTTCCACACTAATACAAGTGCAGAAGTGGTTTCCTGCACCAACACAAGTGCGAAAAGTGGTTTTTCAACACTAACACAAGTGCGAAAAGTGGTTTTTCAACACTAACACAAGTGCGAAAAGTGGTTTTTCCACACTAATACAAGTGCAAAAGTGGTTTCCTGCACCAACACAGGTGCGATAAGTGGTTTTTCAACACTAATACAAGTGCGAAAAGTGGTTTTTCCACACTAATACAAGTGCAAAAGTGGTTTCCTGCACCAATACAAGTGCGAAAAGTGGTTTTTCAACACTAACACAAGTGCAAAAAGTGGTTTTTCAACACTAATACAAGTGCGAAAAGTGTTTTTTCCACACTAATACAAGTGCAAAAGTGGTTTCCTGCACGAACACAAGTGCAAAAAGTGGTTTTTCAACACTATCACAAGTGCGAAAAGTGGTTTTTCAACACTATCACAAGTGCAAAAAGTGCTTTTTCCACACTAATAAAAGTGCAAAAGTGGTTTCCTGCACCAACACAAGTGCGAAAAGTGGTTTTTCAACACTAACACAAGTGCGAAAAGTGGTTTTTCAACACTAACACAAGTGCGAAAAGTGTTTTTTCCACACTAATACAAGTGCAAAAGTGGTTTTCTGCACCAACACAAGTGCGAAAAGTAGTTTTTCAACACAAACACAAGTGCGAAAAGTGGTTTTTCAACACTAACACAAGTGCAAAATGTGGTTTTTCAACACTAACACAAGTGCGAAAAGTGGGTTTTCCACACTAACACAAGTGCGAAAAGTGGTTTTTCAACACTAACACAAGTGCGAAAAGTGGTTTTTCAACACTAACACAAGTGCGAAAAGTGGTTTTTCAACACTAACACAAGTGCGAAAAGTGGTTTTTTCCACACTAATACAAGTGCGAAAAGTGGTTTTTCAACACTAACACAAGTGCGAAAAGTGGTTTTTCAACACTAACACAAGTGCGAAAAGTGGTTTTTCAACACTAACACAAGTGCAAAAAGTGGTTTTTCAACACTAACACAAGTGCAAAAAGTGGTTTTTCAACACTAACACAAGTGCAAAAAGTGGTTTTTCAACACTAACACAAGTGCGAAAAGTGGGTTTTCCACACTAACACAAGTGCAAAAAGTGGTTTTTCAACACTAACACAAGTGCGAAAAGTGGTTTTTCAACACTAACACAAGTGCAAAAAGTGGTTTTTCAACACTAACACAAGTGCGAAAAGTGGGTTTTCCACACTAACACAAGTGCGAAAAGTGGTTTTTCAACACTAACACAAGTGCGAAAAGTGGTTTTTCAACACTAATACAAGTGCGAAAAGTGGTTTTTCCACACTAATGCAAGTGCAAAAGTGGTTTCCTGCACCAACCCAGGTGCAAAAAGTGGTTTTTCAACACTATCACCAGTGCGAAAAGTGGTTTTTCAACACTATCACAAGTGCAAAAAGTGCTTTTTCCACACTAATAAAAGTGCAAAAAGTGGTTTTTCAACACTAACACAAGTGCGAAAAGTGGTTTTCCACACTAATACAAGTGCGAATAGTGGTTTTTCAACACTAACACAAGTGCGAAAAGTGGTTTTTCAACACTAACACAAGTGCGAAAAGTGGTTTTTCCACACTAATGCAAGTGCAAAAGTGGTTTCCTGCACCAACCCAGGTGCAAAAAGTGGTTTTTCAACACTATCACCAGTGCGAAAAGTGGTTTTTCAACACTATCACAAGTGCAAAAAGTGGTTT
Source organism: Myxine glutinosa (assembly GCF_964187855.1). Lineage (NCBI taxonomy): Eukaryota > Metazoa > Chordata > Myxini > Myxiniformes > Myxinidae > Myxine > Myxine glutinosa. Next base: position 62,523 of record NW_027617404.1, read on the forward strand.
TTCAACACTAACACAAGTGCGAAAAGTGGTTTTTCAACACTAACACAAGTGCGAAAAGTGGTTTTCCACAATAATACAAGTGCAAAAGTGGTTTCCTGCACCAACACAAGTGCGAAATGTGGTTTTTCAACACTAACACAAGTGCGAAAAGTGGTTTTTCAACACTATCACAAGTGCAAAAAGTGCTTTTTCCACACTAATACAAGTGCAAAAGTGGTTTCCTGCACCAACACAAGTGCGAAAAGAAGTTTTTCAACACTAACACAAGTGCGAAAAGTGGTTTTTCAACACTAACACAAGTGCGAAAAGTGTTTTTTCCACACTAATACAAGTGCAAAAGTGGTTTCCTGCACCAACACAAGTGCGAAAAGTGGTTTTTCAACACTAACACAAGTGCGAAAAGTGGTTTTTCAACACTAACACAAGTGCGAAAAGTGGTTTTTCAACACTAACACAAGTGCGAAAAGTGGTTTTTCAACACTAACACAAGTGCGAAAAGTGGTTTTTCAACACTAACACAAGTGCGAAAAGTGGTTTTTCAACACTAACACAAGTGCGAAAAGTGGTTTTTCAACACTATCACAAGTGCAAAAAGTGTTTTTTCCACACTAATACAAGTGCAAAAATGGTTTCCTGCACCAACACAAGTGCGAAAAGTGGTTTTTCAACACTAACACAAGTGCGAAAAGTGGTTTTTCAACACTATCACAAGTGCAAAAAGTGTTTTTTCCACACCAATACAAGTGCAAAAGTGGTTTCCTGCACCAACACAAGTGCGAAAAGTGGTTTTTCAACACTAACACAAGTGCGAAAAGTGGTTTTTCAACACTAGCACAAGTGCGAAAAGTGGTTTTTCCACAATAATACAAGTGCAAAAGTTGTTTCCTGCACCAATACAAGTGTGAAAAGTGGTTTTTCAACACTAACACAAGTGCAAAAAGTGGTTTTTCATCACTAACACAAGTGCGAAAAGTGGATTTTCCACACTAATACAAGTGCAAAAGTGGTTTCCTGCACCAACACAAGTGCGAAAAGTGGTTTTACAACACTAACACAAGTGCGAAAAGTGGTTTTTCAACACTATCACAAGTGCAAAAAGTGCTTTTTCCACACTAATACAAGTGCAAAAGTGGTTTCCTGCACCAACACAAGTGCGAAAAGTGGTTTTTCAACACTAACACAAGTGCGAAAAGTGGTTTTTCAACACTAACACAAGTGCGAAAGTGGTTTTTCAACACTAACACAACTGCGAAAAGTGGTTTTTCAACACTAACACAAGTGCGAAAAGTGGTTTTTCAACACTAACACAAGTGCGAAAAGTAGTTTTTCCACACTAATACAAGTGCAAAAGTGGTTTCCTGCACCAACACAAGTGCAAAAGTGGTTTCCTGCACCAACACAAGTGCGAAAAGTGGTTTTTCAACACTACACTAACACAAGTGCGAAAAGTGGTTTTTCAACACTAACACAAGTGCGAAAAGTGGTTTTTCCACACTAATACAAGTGCAAAAGTGGTTTCCTGCACCAACACAGGTGCAAAAAGTGGTTTTTCAACACTATCACAAGTGCGAAAAGTGGTTTTTCAACACTATCACAAGTGCAAAAAGTGCTTTTTCCACACTAATAAAAGTGCAAAAGTGGTTTCCTGCACCAATACAAGTGCAAAAGTGGTTTCCTTCACCAACACAAGTGCGAAAAGTGGTTTTTCAACACTAACACAAGTGCGAAAAGTGTTTTTTCCACACTAATACAAGTGCAAAAGTGGTTTCCTGCACCAACACAAGTGCGAAAAGTGGTTTTTCAACACTAACACAAGTGCGAAAAGTGGTTTTTCAACACTAACACAAGTGCGAAAAGTGGTTTTTCCACACTAATACAAGTGCAAAAGTGGTTTCCTGCACCAACACAAATGCGAAAAGTGGTTTTTCAACACTAACACAAGTGCGAAAAGTGGTTTTTCAACACAAACACAAGTGCGAAAAGTGTTTTTTCCACACTAATACAAGTGCAAAAGTGGTTTCCTGCCCCAACACAAGTGCGAAAAGTGGTTTTTCAACACTAACACAAGTGCGAAAAGTGGTTTTTCAACACTATCACAAGTGCAAAAAGTGCTTTTTCCACACTAATACAAGTGCAAAAGTGGTTTCCTGCACCAACACAAGTGCGAAAAGTGGTTTTTCAACACTAACACAAGTGCGAAAAGTGGTTTTTCAACACTAACACAAGTGCGAAAGTGGTTTTTCAACACTAACACAAGTGCGAAAAGTGGTTTTTCAACACTAACACAAGTGCGAAAAGTGGTTTTTCAACACTAACACAAGTGCGAAAAGTGGTTTTTCCACACTAATACAAGTGCAAAAGTGGTTTCCTGCACCAACACAAGTGCAAAAGTGGTTTCCTGCACCAACACAAGTGCGAAAAGTGGTTTTTCAACACTAACACAAGTGCGAAAAGTGGTTTTTCAACACTAACACAAGTGCGAAAAGTGGTTTTTCCACACTAATACAAGTGCAAAAGTGGTTTCCTGCACCAACACAAGTGCAAAAGTGGTTTCCTGCACCAACACAAGTGCGAAAAGTGGTTTTTCAACACTAACACAAGTGCGAAAAGTGGTTTTTCAACACTAACACAAGTGCGAAAAGTGGTTTTTCCACACTAATACAAGTGCAAAAGTGGTTTCCTGCACCAACACAAGTGCGAAAAGTGGTTTTTCAACACTAACACAAGTGCGAAAAGTGGTTTTTCAACACTAACACAAGTGCGAAAAGTGGTTTTTCCACACTAATACAAGTGCAAAAGTGGTTTCCTGCCCCAACACAAGTGCGAAAAGTGGTTTTTCAACACTAACACAAGTGCGAAAAGTGGTTTTTCAACACTATCACAAGTGCAAAAAGTGCTTTTTCCACACTAATAGAAGTGCAAAAGTGGTTTCCTGCACCAACACAAGTGCGAAAAGTGGTTTTTCAACACTAACACAAGTGCGAAAAGTGGTTTTCCACACTAATACAAGTGCAAAAGTGGTTTCCTGCACCAACAGAAGTGCGAAATGTGGTTTTTCAACACTAACACAAGTGCGAAAAGTGGTTTTTCAACACTATCACAAGTGCAAAAAGTGCTTTTTCCACACTAATACAAGTGCAAAAGTGGTTTCCTGCACCAACACAAGTGCGAAAAGAAGTTTTTCAACACTAACACAAGTGCGAAAAGTGGTTTTTCAACACTAACACAAGTGCGAAAAGTGTTTTTTCCACACTAATACAAGTGCAAAAGTGGTTTCCTGCACCAACACAAGTGCGAAAAGTGGTTTTTCAACACTAACACAAGTGCGAAAAGTGGTTTTTCAACACTAACACAAGTGCGAAAAGTGGTTTTTCCACACTAATACAAGTGCAAAAGTGGTTTCCTGCACCAACACAAGTGCGAAAAGTGGTTTTTCAACACTAACACAAGTGCGAAAAGTGGTTTTTCAACACTATCACAAGTGCAAAAAGTGTTTTTTCCACACTAATACAAGTGCAAAAATGGTTTCCTGCACCAACACAAGTGCGAAAAGTGGTTTTTCAACACTAACACAAGTGCGAAAAGTGGTTTTTCAACACTATCACAAGTGCAAAAAGTGTTTTTTCCACACCAATACAAGTGCAAAAGTGGTTTCCTGCACCAACACAAGTGCGAAAAGTGGTTTTTCAACACTAACACAAGTGCGAAAAGTGGTTTTTCAACACTAGCACAAGTGCGAAAAGTGGTTTTTCCACAATAATACAAGTGCAAAAGTTGTTTCCTGCACCAATACAAGTGTGAAAAGTGGTTTTTCAACACTAACACAAGTGCGAAAAGTGGTTTTTCATCACTAACACAAGTGCGAAAAGTGGATTTTCCACACTAATACAAGTGCAAAAGTGGTTTCCTGCACCAACACAAGTGCGAAAAGTGGTTTTACAACACTAACACAAGTGCGAAAAGTGGTTTTTCAACACTATCACAAGTGCAAAAAGTGCTTTTTCCACACTAATACAAGTGCAAAAGTGGTTTCCTGCACCAACACAAGTGCAAAAAGTGGTTTTTCAACACTAACACAAGTGCGAAAAGTGGTTTTTCAACACTAACACAAGTGCGAAAGTGGTTTTTCAACACTAACACAACTGCGAAAAGTGGTTTTTCAACACTAACACAAGTGCGAAAAGTGGTTTTTCAACACTAACACAAGTGCGAAAAGTAGTTTTTCCACACTAATACAAGTGCAAAAGTGGTTTCCTGCACCAACACAAGTGCAAAAGTGGTTTCCTGCACCAACACAAGTGCGAAAAGTGGTTTTTCAACACTACACTAACACAAGTGCGAAAAGTGGTTTTTCAACACTAACACAAGTGCGAAAAGTGGTTTTTCCACACTAATACAAGTGCAAAAGTGGTTTCCTGCACCAATACAAGTGCAAAAGTGGTTTCCTTCACCAACACAAGTGCGAAAAGTGGTTTTTCAACACTAACACAAGTGCGAAAAGTGTTTTTTCCACACTAATACAAGTGCAAAAGTGGTTTCCTGCACCAACACAAGTGCGAAAAGTGGTTTTTCAACACTAACACAAGTGCGAAAAGTGGTTTTTCAACACTAACACAAGTGCGAAAAGTGGTTTTTCCACACTAATACAAGTGCAAAAGTGGTTTCCTGCACCAACACAAATGCGAAAAGTGGTTTTTCAACACTAACACAAGTGCGAAAAGTGGTTTTTCAACACAAACACAAGTGCGAAAAGTGTTTTTTCCACACTAATACAAGTGCAAAAGTGGTTTCCTGCCCCCAACACAAGTGCGAAAAGTGGTTTTTCAACACTAACACAAGTGCGAAAAGTGGTTTTTCAACACTATCACAAGTGCAAAAAGTGCTTTTTCCACACCAATACAAGTGCAAAAGTGGTTTCCTGCACCAACACAAGTGCGAAAAGTGGTTTTTCAACACTAACACAAGTGCGAAAAGTGGTTTTTCAACACTAGCACAAGTGCGAAAAGTGGTTTTTCCACAATAATACAAGTGCAAAAGTTGTTTCCTGCACCAATACAAGTGTGAAAAGTGGTTTTTCAACACTAACACAAGTGCGAAAAGTGGTTTTTCATCACTAACACAAGTGCGAAAAGTGGATTTTCCACACTAATACAAGTGCAAAAGTGGTTTCCTGCACCAACACAAGTGCGAAAAGTGGTTTTACAACACTAACACAAGTGCGAAAAGTGGTTTTTCAACACTATCACAAGTGCAAAAAGTGCTTTTTCCACACTAATACAAGTGCAAAAGTGGTTTCCTGCACCAACACAAGTGCAAAAAGTGTTTTTTCAACACTAACACAAGTGCGAAAAGTGGTTTTTCAACACTAACACAAGTGCGAAAGTGGTTTTTCAACACTAACACAACTGCGAAAAGTGGTTTTTCAACACTAACACAAGTGCGAAAAGTGGTTTTTCAACACTAACACAAGTGCGAAAAGTAGTTTTTCCACACTAATACAAGTGCAAAAGTGGTTTCCTGCACCAACACAAGTGCAAAAGTGGTTTCCTGCACCAACACAAGTGCGAAAAGTGGTTTTTCAACACTACACTAACACAAGTGCGAAAAGTGGTTTTTCAACACTAACACAAGTGCGAAAAGTGGTTTTTCCACACTAATACAAGTGCAAAAGTGGTTTCCTGCACCAATACAAGTGCAAAAGTGGTTTCCTTCACCAACACAAGTGCGAAAAGTGGTTTTTCAACACTAACACAAGTGCGAAAAGTGTTTTTTCCACACTAATACAAGTGCAAAAGTGGTTTCCTGCACCAACACAAGTGCGAAAAGTGGTTTTTCAACACTAACACAAGTGCGAAAAGTGGTTTTTCAACACTAACACAAGTGCGAAAAGTGGTTTTTCCACACTAATACAAGTGCAAAAGTGGTTTCCTGCACCAACACAAATGCGAAAAGTGGTTTTTCAACACTAACACAAGTGCGAAAAGTGGTTTTTCAACACAAACACAAGTGCGAAAAGTGTTTTTTCCACACTAATACAAGTGCAAAAGTGGTTTCCTGCCCCAACACAAGTGCGAAAAGTGGTTTTTCAACACTAACACAAGTGCGAAAAGTGGTTTTTCAACACTATCACAAGTGCAAAAAGTGCTTTTTCCACACTAATACAAGTGCAAAAGTGGTTTCCTGCATCAACACAAGTGCGAAAAGTGGTTTTTCAACACTAACACAAGTGCGAAAAGTAGTTTTTCAACACTAACACAAGTGCGAAAGTGGTTTTTCAACACTAACACAAGTGCGAAAAGTGGTTTTTCAACACTAACACAAGTGCGAAAAGTGGTTTTTCAACACTAACACAAGTGCGAAAAGTGGTTTTTCCACACTAATACAAGTGCAAAAGTGGTTTCCTGCACCAACACAAGTGCAAAAGTGGTTTCCTGCACCAACACAAGTGCGAAAAGTGGTTTTTCAACACTAACACAAGTGCGAAAAGTGGTTTTTCAACACTAACACAAGTGCGAAAAGTGGTTTTTCCACACTAATACAAGTGCAAAAGTGGTTTCCTGCACCAACACAAGTGCGAAAAGTGGTTTTTCAACACTAACACAAGTGCGAAAAGTGGTTTTTCAACACTAACACAATTGCGAAAAGTGGTTTTTCCACACTAATACAAGTGCAAAAGTGGTTTCCTGCACCAATACAAGTGTGAAAAGTGGTTTTTCAACACTAACACAAGTGCGAAAAGTAGTTTTTCAACACTAACACAAGTGCGAAAAGTGTTTTTTCCACACTAACACAAGTGCGAAAAGTGGTTTTTCAACACTAACACAAGTTCGAAAAGTGGTTTTTCCACACTAATACAAGTGCAAAAGTGGTTTCCTGCACCAACACAAGTGCGAAAAGTGGTTTTTCAACACTAACACAAGTGCGAAAAGTGGTTTTTCAACACTATCACAAGTGCAAAAAGTGTTTTTTCCACACTAATACAAGTGCAAAAGTGGTTTCCTGCACCAACACAAGTGCGAAAAGTGGTTTTTCAACACTAACACAAGTTCGAAAAGTGGTTTTTCAACACTAACACAAGTGCGAAAAGTGTTTTTTCCACACTAATACAAGTGCAAAAGTGGTTTCCTGCCCCAACACAAGTGCGAAAAGTGGTTTTTCAACACTAACACAAGTGCGAAAAGTGGTTTTCAACACTAACACAAGTGCGAAAAGTGGTTTTCAACACTAACACAAGTGCGAAAAGTGGTTTTTCAACACGAACACAAGTGCGAAAAGTGGTTTTTCCACACTAATACAAGTGCAAAAGTGGTTTCCTGCACCAACACAAGTGCGAAAAGTGGTTTTTCAACACTAACACAAGTGCGAAAAGTGGTTTTTCAACACTAACACAAGTGCGAAAAGTGTTTTTTCCACACTAACACAAGTGTGAAAAGTGGTTTTTCAACACTAACACAAGTGCAAAAAGTGGTTTTGCCACACTAATACAAGTGCAAAAGTGGTTTCCTGAACCAACACAAGTGCGAAAAGTGGTTTTTCAACACTAACACAAGTGCGAAAAGTGGTTTTTCAACACGATCACAAGTGCAAAAAGTGTTTTTTCCACACTAATACAAGTGCAAAAGTGGTTTCCTGCACCAACACAAGTGCGAAAAGTGGTTTTTCAACACTAACACAAGTGCGAAAAGTGGTTTTTCAACACTAACACAAGTGCGAAAAGTGGTTTTTCAACACTATCACAAGTGCAAAAAGTGTTTTTTCCACACTAATACAAGTGCAAAAGTGGTTTCCTGCACCAACACAAGTGCGAAAAGTGGTTTTTCAACACTAACACAAGTGCGAAAAGTGTTTTTTCCACACTAATACAAGTGCAAAACTGGTTTCCTGCACCAACACAAGTGCGAAAAGTGGTTTTTCAACACTAACACAAGTGCGAAAAGTGGTTTTTCAACACTAACACAAGTGCGAAAAGTGGTTTTTTCCACACTAATACAAGTGCGAAAAGTGGTTTTTCCACACTAATACAAGTGCAAAAGTGGTTTCCTGCACCAACACAAGTGCGAAAAGTGGTTTTTCAACACTAACACAAGTGCGAAAAGTGGTTTTTCAACACTAACACAAGTGCGAAAAGTGTTTTTTCCACACTAACACAAGTGTGAAAAGTGGTTTTTCAACACTAACACAAGTGCAAAAAGTGGTTTTGCCACACTAATACAAGTGCAAAAGTGGTTTCCTGAACCAACACAAGTGCGAAAAGTGGTTTTTCAACACTAACACAAGTGCGAAAAGTGGTTTTTCAACACGATCACAAGTGCAAAAAGTGTTTTTTCCACACTAATACAAGTGCAAAAGTGGTTTCCTGCACCAACACAAGTGCGAAAAGTGGTTTTTCAACACTAACACAAGTGCGAAAAGTGGTTTTTCAACACTAACACAAGTGCGAAAAGTGGTTTTTCAACACTATCACAAGTGCAAAAAGTGTTTTTTCCACACTAATACAAGTGCAAAAGTGGTTTCCTGCACCAACACAAGTGCGAAAAGTGGTTTTTCAACACTAACACAAGTGCGAAAAGTGTTTTTTCCACACTAATACAAGTGCAAAACTGGTTTCCTGCACCAACACAAGTGCGAAAAGTGGTTTTTCAACACTAACACAAGTGCGAAAAGTGGTTTTTCAACACTAACACAAGTGCGAAAAGTGGTTTTTTCCACACTAATACAAGTGCAGAAGTGGTTTCCTGCACCAACACAAGTGTGAAAAGTGGTTTTTCAACACTAACACAAGTGCGAAAAGTGGTTTTTCAACACTAACACAAGTGCGAAAAGTGGTTTTTCCACACTAATACAAGTGCAAAAGTGGTTTCCTGCACCAACACAGGTGCGATAAGTGGTTTTTCAACACTAATACAAGTGCGAAAAGTGGTTTTTCCACACTAATACAAGTGCAAAAGTGGTTTCCTGCACCAATACAAGTGCGAAAAGTGGTTTTTCAACACTAACACAAGTGCAAAAAGTGGTTTTTCAACACTAATACAAGTGCGAAAAGTGTTTTTTCCACACTAATACAAGTGCAAAAGTGGTTTCCTGCACGAACACAAGTGCAAAAAGTGGTTTTTCAACACTATCACAAGTGCGAAAAGTGGTTTTTCAACACTATCACAAGTGCAAAAAGTGCTTTTTCCACACTAATAAAAGTGCAAAAGTGGTTTCCTGCACCAACACAAGTGCGAAAAGTGGTTTTTCAACACTAACACAAGTGCGAAAAGTAGTTTTTCAACACTAACACAAGTGCGAAAAGTGTTTTTTCCACACTAATACAAGTGCAAAAGTGGTTTTCTGCACCAACACAAGTGCGAAAAGTAGTTTTTCAACACAAACACAAGTGCGAAAAGTGGTTTTTCAACACTAACACAAGTGCAAAATGTGGTTTTTCAACACTAACACAAGTGCGAAAAGTGGGTTTTCCACACTAACACAAGTGCGAAAAGTGGTTTTTCAACACTAACACAAGTGCGAAAAGTGGTTTTTCAACACTAACACAAGTGCGAAAAGTGGTTTTTCAACACTAACACAAGTGCGAAAAGTGGTTTTTTCCACACTAATACAAGTGCGAAAAGTGGTTTTTCAACACTAACACAAGTGCGAAAAGTGGTTTTTCAACACTAACACAAGTGCGAAAAGTGGTTTTTCAACACTAACACAAGTGCAAAAAGTGGTTTTTCAACACTAACACAAGTGCAAAAAGTGGTTTTTCAACACTAACACAAGTGCAAAAAGTGGTTTTTCAACACTAACACAAGTGCGAAAAGTGGGTTTTCCACACTAACACAAGTGCGAAAAGTGGTTTTTCAACACTAACACAAGTGCGAAAAGTGGTTTTTCAACACTAACACAAGTGCAAAAAGTGGTTTTTCAACACTAACACAAGTGCGAAAAGTGGGTTTTCCACACTAACACAAGTGCGAAAAGTGGTTTTTCAACACTAACACAAGTGCGAAAAGTGGTTTTTCAACACTAATACAAGTGCGAAAAGTGGTTTTTCCACACTAATGCAAGTGCAAAAGTGGTTTCCTGCACCAACCCAGGTGCAAAAAGTGGTTTTTCAACACTATCACCAGTGCGAAAAGTGGTTTTTCAACACTATCACAAGTGCAAAAAGTGCTTTTTCCACACAAATAAAAGTGCAAAAAGTGGTTTTTCAACACTAACACAAGTGCGAAAAGTGGTTTTCCACACTAATACAAGTGCGAATAGTGGTTTTTCAACACTAACACAAGTGCGAAAAGTGGTTTTTCAACACTAACACAAGTGCGAAAAGTGGTTTTTCCACACTAATGCAAGTGCAAAAGTGGTTTCCTGCACCAACCCAGGTGCAAAAAGTGGTTTTACAACACTATCACCAGTGCGAAAAGTGGTTTTTCAACACTATCACAAGTGCAAAAAGTGGTTTTTCAACACTAACACAAGTGCGAAAAGTGGTTTTTCAACACTAACACAAGTGCGAAAAGTGGTTTTCCACAATAATACAAGTGCAAAAGTGGTTTCCTGCACCAACACAAGTGCGAAATGTGGTTTTTCAACACTAACACAAGTGCGAAAAGTGGTTTTTCAACACTATCACAAGTGCAAAAAGTGCTTTTTCCACACTAATACAAGTGCAAAAGTAGTTTCCTGCACCAACACAAGTGCGAAAAGAAGTTTTTCAACACTAACACAAGTGCGAAAAGTGGTTTTTCAACACTAACACAAGTGCGAAAAGTGTTTTTTCCACACTAATACAAGTGCAAAAGTGGTTTCCTGCACCAACACAAGTGCGAAAAGTGGTTTTTCAACACTAACACAAGTGCGAAAAGTGGTTTTTCAACACTAACACAAGTGCGAAAAGTGGTTTTTCCACACTAATACAAGTGCAAAAGTGGTTTCCTGCACCAACACAAGTGCGAAAAGTGGTTTTTCAACACTAACACAAGTGCGAAAAGTGGTTTTTCAACACTATCACAAGTGCAAAAAGTGTTTTTTCCACACTAATACAAGTGCAAAAATGGTTTCCTGCACCAACACAAGTGCGAAAAGTGGTTTTTCAACACTAACACAAGTGCGAAAAGTGGTTTTTCAACACTATCACAAGTGCAAAAAGTGTTTTTTCCACACCAATACAAGTGCAAATGTGGTTTCCTGCACCAACACAAGTGCGAAAAGTGGTTTTTCAACACTAACACAAGTGCGAAAAGTGGTTTTTCAACACTAGCACAAGTGCGAAAAGTGGTTTTTCCACAATAATACAAGTGCAAAAGTTGTTTCCTGCACCAATACAAGTGTGAAAAGTGGTTTTTCAACACTAACACAAGTGCAAAAAGTGGTTTTTCATCACTAACACAAGTGCGAAAAGTGGATTTTCCACACTAATACAAGTGCAAAAGTGGTTTCCTGCACCAACACAAGTGCGAAAAGTGGTTTTACAACACTAACACAAGTGCGAAAAGTGGTTTTTCAACACTATCACAAGTGCAAAAAGTGCTTTTTCCACACTAATACAAGTGCAAAAGTGGTTTCCTGCACCAACACAAGTGCGAAAAGTGGTTTTTCAACACTAACACAAGTGCGAAAAGTGGTTTTTCAACACTAACACAAGTGCGAAAGTGGTTTTTCAACACTAACACAACTGCGAAAAGTGGTTTTTCAACACTAACACAAGTGCGAAAAGTGGTTTTTCAACACTAACACAAGTGCGAAAAGTAGTTTTTCCACACTAATACAAGTGCAAAAGTGGTTTCCTGCACCAACACAAGTGCAAAAGTGGTTTCCTGCACCAACACAAGTGCGAAAAGTGGTTTTTCAACACTACACTAACACAAGTGCGAAAAGTGGTTTTTCAACACTAACACAAGTGCGAAAAGTGGTTTTTCCACACTAATACAAGTGCAAAAGTGGTTTCCTGCACCAACACAGGTGCAAAAAGTGGTTTTTCAACACTATCACAAGTGCGAAAAGTGGTTTTTCAACACTATCACAAGTGCAAAAAGTGCTTTTTCCTCACTAATAAAAGTGCAAAAGTGGTTTCCTGCACCAATACAAGTGCAAAAGTGGTTTCCTTCACCAACACAAGTGCGAAAAGTGGTTTTTCAACACTAACACAAGTGCGAAAAGTGTTTTTTCCACACTAATACAAGTGCAAAAGTGGTTTCCTGCACCAACACAAGTGCGAAAAGTGGTTTTTCAACACTAACACAAGTGCGAAAAGTGGTTTTTCAACACTAACACAAGTGCGAAAAGTGGTTTTTCCACACTAATACAAGTGCAAAAGTGGTTTCCTGCACCAACACAAATGCGAAAAGTGGTTTTTCAACACTAACACAAGTGCGAAAAGTGGTTTTTCAACACAAACACAAGTGCGAAAAGTGTTTTTTTCCACACTAATACAAGTGCAAAAGTGGTTTCCTGCCCCAACACAAGTGCGAAAAGTGGTTTTTCAACACTAACACAAGTGCGAAAAGTGGTTTTTCAACACTATCACAAGTGCAAAAAGTGCTTTTTCCACACTAATACAAGTGCAAAAGTGGTTTCCTGCACCAACACAAGTGCGAAAAGTGGTTTTTCAACACTAACACAAGTGCGAAAAGTGGTTTTTCAACACTAACACAAGTGCGAAAGTGGTTTTTCAACACTAACACAAGTGCGAAAAGTGGTTTTTCAACACTAACACAAGTGCGAAAAGTGGTTTTTCAACACTAACACAAGTGCGAAAAGTGGTTTTTCCACACTAATACAAGTGCAAAAGTGGTTTCCTGCACCAACACAAGTGCAAAAGTGGTTTCCTGCACCAACACAAGTGCGAAAAGTGGTTTTTCAACACTAACACAAGTGCGAAAAGTGGTTTTTCAACACTAACACAAGTGCGAAAAGTGGTTTTTCCACACTAATACAAGTGCAAAAGTGGTTTCCTGCACCAACACAAGTGCGAAAAGTGGTTTTTCAACACTAACACAAGTGCGAAAAGTGGTTTTTCAACACTAACACAAGTGCGAAAAGTGGTTTTTCCACACTAATACAAGTGCAAAAGTGGTTTCCTGCACCAACACAAGTGCGAAAAGTGGTTTTTCAACACTAACACAAGTGCGAAAAGTGGTTTTTCAACACTAACACAAGTGCGAAAAGTGGTTTTTCCACACTAATACAAGTGCAAAAGTGGTTTCCTGCCCCAACACAAGTGCGAAAAGTGGTTTTTCAACACTAACACAAGTGCGAAAAGTGGTTTTTCAACACTATCACAAGTGCAAAAAGTGCTTTTTCCACACTAATAGAAGTGCAAAAGTGGTTTCCTGCACCAACACAAGTGCGAAAAGTGGTTTTTCAACACTAACACAAGTGCGAAAAGTGGTTTTTCAACACTAACACAAGTGCGAAAGTGGTTTTTCAACACTAAAACAAGTGCGAAAAGTGGTTTTCAACACTAACACAAGTGCGAAAAGTGGTTTTTCAACACGAACACAAGTGCGAAAAGTGGTTTTTCCACACTAATACAAGTGCAAAAGTGGTTTCCTGCACCAACACAAGTGCGAAAAGTGGTTTTTCAACACTAACACAAGTGCGAAAAGTGGTTTTTCAACACTAACACAAGTGCGAAAAATGTTTTTTCCACACTAATACAAGTGCAAAAAGTGTTTTTTCCACACTAATACAAGTGCAAAAGTGGTTTCCTGCACCAACACAAGTGCGAAAAGTGGTTTTTCAACACTAACACAAGTGCGAAAAGTGGTTTTTCCACACTGATACAAGTGCAAAAGTGGTTTCCTGCACCAACACAAGTGCGAAAAGTGGTTTTACAACACTAACACAAGTGCGAAAAGTGGTTTTTCAACACTATCACAAGTGCAAAAAGTGCTTTTTCCACACTAATACAAGTGCAAAAGTGGTTTCCTGCACCAACACAAGTGCGAAAAGTGGTTTTTCAACACTAACACAAGTGCGAAAAGTGGTTTTTCAACACTAACACAAGTGCGAAAAGTGTTTTTTCCACACTAATACAAGTGCAAAAGTGGTTTCCTGCACCAACACAAGTGCGAAAAGTGGTTTTTCAACACTAACACATGTGCGAAAAGTGGTTTTTCAACACTATCACAAGTGCAAAAAGTGTTTTTTCCACACTAATACAAGTGCAAAAGTGGTTTCCTGCACCAACACAAGTGCGAAAAGTGGTTTTTCAACACTAACACAAGTGCGAAAAGTGGTTTTTCAACACGAACACAAGTGCGAAAAGTGGTTTTTCCACACTAATACAAGTGCAAAAGTGGTTTCCTGCCCCAACACAAGTGCGAAAAGTGGTTTTTCAACACTAACACAAGTGCGAAAAGTGGTTTTCAACACTAACACAAGTGCGAAAAGTGGTTTTTCAACACGAACACAAGTGCGAAAAGTGGTTTTTCCACACTAATACAAGTGCAAAAGTGGTTTCCTGCACCAACACAAGTGCGAAAAGTGGTTTTCAACACTAACACAAGTGCGAAAAGTGGTTTTTCAACACGAACACAAGTGCGAAAAGTGGTTTTTCCACACTAATACAAGTGCAAAAGTGGTTTCCTGCACCAACACAAGTGCGAAAAGTGGTTTTTCAACACTAACACAAGTGCGAAAAGTGGTTTTTCAACACTAACACAAGTGCGAAAAGTGTTTTTTCCACACTAATACAAGTGCAAAAGTGGTTTCCTGCACCAACACAAGTGCGAAAAGTGATTTTACAACACTAACACAAGTGCGAAAAGTGGTTTTTCAACACTAACACAAGTGCGAAAAGTGGTTTTTCCACACTGATACAAGTGCAAAAGTGGTTTCCTGCACCAACACAAGTGCGAAAAGTGGTTTTACAACACTAACACAAGTGCGAAAAGTGGTTTTTCAACACTATCACAAGTGCAAAAAGTGCTTTTTCCACACTAATACAAGTGCAAAAGTGGTTTCCTGCACCAACACAAGTGCGAAAAGTGGTTTTTCAACACTAACACAAGTGCGAAAAGTGGTTTTTCAACACTAACACAAGTGCGAAAAGTGTTTTTTCCACACTAATACAAGTGCAAAAGTGGTTTCCTGCACCAACACAAGTGCGAAAAGTGGTTTTTCAACACTAACATATGTGCGAAAAGTGGTTTTTCAACACTATCACAAGTGCAAAAAGTGTTTTTTCCACACTAATACAAGTGCAAAAGTGGTTTCCTGCACCAACACAAGTGCGAAAAGTGGTTTTTCAACACTAACACAAGTGCGAAAAGTGGTTTTTCAACACGAACACAAGTGCGAAAAGTGGTTTTTCCACACTAATACAAGTGCAAAAGTGGTTTCCTGCCCCAACACAAGTGCGAAAAGTGGTTTTTCAACACTAACACAAGTGCGAAAAGTGGTTTTCAACACTAACACAAGTGCGAAAAGTGGTTTTTCAACACGAACACAAGTGCGAAAAGTGGTTTTTCCACACTAATACAAGTGCAAAAGTGGTTTCCTGCACCAACACAAGTGCGAAAAGTGGGTTTTGAACACTACCACAAGTGCGAAAAGTGGTTTTTCAACACTAACACAAGTGCGAAAAGTGTTTTTTCCACACTAACACAAGTGCGAAAAGTGGTTTTTCCACACTAATACAAGTGCAAAAGTGGTTTCCTGCACCAACACAAGTGCGAAAAGTGGTTTTTCAACACTAACACAAGTGCGAAAAGTGGTTTTTCAACACTGATACAAGTGCAAAAGTGGTTTCCTGCACCAACACAAGTGCGAAAAGTGGTTTTTCAACACTAACACAAGCGCGAAAAGTGGTTTTTCAACACTATCACAAGTGCAAAAAGTGTTTTTTCCACACTAACACAAGTGTGAAAAGTGGTTTTTCAACACTAACACAAGTGCAAAAAGTGGTTTTGCCACACTAATACAAGTGCAAAAGTGGTTTCCTGAACCAACACAAGTGCGAAAAGTGGTTTTTCAACACTAACACAAGTGCGAAAAGTGGTTTTTCAACACGATCACAAGTGCAAAAAGTGTTTTTTCCACACTAATACAAGTGCAAAAGTGGTTTCCTGCACCAACACAAGTGCGAAAAGTGGTTTTTCAACACTAACACAAGTGCGAAAAGTGGTTTTTCAACACTAACACAAGTGCGAAAAGTGGTTTTTCAACACTATCACAAGTGCAAAAAGTGTTTTTTCCACACTAATACAAGTGCAAAAGTGGTTTCCTGCACCAACACAAGTGCGAAAAGTGGTTTTTCAACACTAACACAAGTGCGAAAAGTGTTTTTTCCACACTAATACAAGTGCAAAACTGGTTTCCTGCACCAACACAAGTGCGAAAAGTGGTTTTTCAACACTAACACAAGTGCGAAAAGTGGTTTTTCAACACTAACACAAGTGCGAAAAGTGGTTTTTTCCACACTAATACAAGTGCGAAAAGTGGTTTTTCCACACTAATACAAGTGCAAAAGTGGTTTCCTGCACCAACACAAGTGCGAAAAGTGGTTTTTCAACACTAACACAAGTGCGAAAAGTGGTTTTTCAACACTAACACAAGTGCGAAAAGTGTTTTTTCCACACTAACACAAGTGTGAAAAGTGGTTTTTCAACACTAACACAAGTGCAAAAAGTGGTTTTGCCACACTAATACAAGTGCAAAAGTGGTTTCCTGAACCAACACAAGTGCGAAAAGTGGTTTTTCAACACTAACACAAGTGCGAAAAGTGGTTTTTCAACACGATCACAAGTGCAAAAAGTGTTTTTTCCACACTAATACAAGTGCAAAAGTGGTTTCCTGCACCAACACAAGTGCGAAAAGTGGTTTTTCAACACTAACACAAGTGCGAAAAGTGGTTTTTCAACACTAACACAAGTGCGAAAAGTGGTTTTTCAACACTATCACAAGTGCAAAAAGTGTTTTTTCCACACTAATACAAGTGCAAAAGTGGTTTCCTGCACCAACACAAGTGCGAAAAGTGGTTTTTCAACACTAACACAAGTGCGAAAAGTGTTTTTTCCACACTAATACAAGTGCAAAACTGGTTTCCTGCACCAACACAAGTGCGAAAAGTGGTTTTTCAACACTAACACAAGTGCGAAAAGTGGTTTTTCAACACTAACACAAGTGCGAAAAGTGGTTTTTTCCACACTAATACAAGTGCAGAAGTGGTTTCCTGCACCAACACAAGTGCGAAAAGTGGTTTTTCAACACTAACACAAGTGCGAAAAGTGGTTTTTCAACACTAACACAAGTGCGAAAAGTGGTTTTTCCACACTAATACAAGTGCAAAAGTGGTTTCCTGCACCAACACAGGTGCGATAAGTGGTTTTTCAACACTAATACAAGTGCGAAAAGTGGTTTTTCCACACTAATACAAGTGCAAAAGTGGTTTCCTGCACCAATACAAGTGCGAAAAGTGGTTTTTCAACACTAACACAAGTGCAAAAAGTGGTTTTTCAACACTAATACAAGTGCGAAAAGTGTTTTTTCCACACTAATACAAGTGCAAAAGTGGTTTCCTGCACGAACACAAGTGCAAAAAGTGGTTTTTCAACACTATCACAAGTGCGAAAAGTGGTTTTTCAACACTATCACAAGTGCAAAAAGTGCTTTTTCCACACTAATAAAAGTGCAAAAGTGGTTTCCTGCACCAACACAAGTGCGAAAAGTGGTTTTTCAACACTAACACAAGTGCGAAAAGTAGTTTTTCAACACTAACACAAGTGCGAAAAGTGTTTTTTCCACACTAATACAAGTGCAAAAGTGGTTTTCTGCACCAACACAAGTGCGAAAAGTAGTTTTTCAACACAAACACAAGTGCGAAAAGTGGTTTTTCAACACTAACACAAGTGCAAAATGTGGTTTTTCAACACTAACACAAGTGCGAAAAGTGGGTTTTCCACACTAACACAAGTGCGAAAAGTGGTTTTTCAACACTAACACAAGTGCGAAAAGTGGTTTTTCAACACTAACACAAGTGCGAAAAGTGGTTTTTCAACACTAACACAAGTGCGAAAAGTGGTTTTTTCCACACTAATACAAGTGCGAAAAGTGGTTTTTCAACACTAACACAAGTGCGAAAAGTGGTTTTTCAACACTAACACAAGTGCGAAAAGTGGTTTTTCAACACTAACACAAGTGCAAAAAGTGGTTTTTCAACACTAACACAAGTGCAAAAAGTGGTTTTTCAACACTAACACAAGTGCAAAAAGTGGTTTTTCAACACTAACACAAGTGCGAAAAGTGGGTTTTCCACACTAACACAAGTGCGAAAAGTGGTTTTTCAACACTAACACAAGTGCGAAAAGTGGTTTTTCAACACTAACACAAGTGCAAAAAGTGGTTTTTCAACACTAACACAAGTGCGAAAAGTGGGTTTTCCACACTAACACAAGTGCGAAAAGTGGTTTTTCAACACTAACACAAGTGCGAAAAGTGGTTTTTCAACACTAATACAAGTGCGAAAAGTGGTTTTTCCACACTAATGCAAGTGCAAAAGTGGTTTCCTGCACCAACCCAGGTGCAAAAAGTGGTTTTTCAACACTATCACCAGTGCGAAAAGTGGTTTTTCAACACTATCACAAGTGCAAAAAGTGCTTTTTCCACACTAATAAAAGTGCAAAAAGTGGTTTTTCAACACTAACACAAGTGCGAAAAGTGGTTTTCCACACTAATACAAGTGCGAATAGTGGTTTTTCAACACTAACACAAGTGCGAAAAGTGGTTTTTCAACACTAACACAAGTGCGAAAAGTGGTTTTTCCACACTAATGCAAGTGCAAAAGTGGTTTCCTGCACCAACCCAGGTGCAAAAAGTGGTTTTTCAACACTATCACCAGTGCGAAAAGTGGTTTTTCAACACTATCACAAGTGCAAAAAGTGGTTTTTCAACACTAACACAAGTGCGAAAAGTGGTTTTTCAACACTAACACAAGTGCGAAAAGTGGTTTTCCACAATAATACAAGTGCAAAAGTGGTTTCCTGCACCAACACAAGTGCGAAATGTGGTTTTTCAACACTAACACAAGTGCGAAAAGTGGTTTTTCAACACTATCACAAGTGCAAAAAGTGCTTTTTCCACACTAATACAAGTGCAAAAGTGGTTTCCTGCACCAACACAAGTGCGAAAAGAAGTTTTTCAACACTAACACAAGTGCGAAAAGTGGTTTTTCAACACTAACACAAGTGCGAAAAGTGTTTTTTCCACACTAATACAAGTGCAAAAGTGGTTTCCTGCACCAACACAAGTGCGAAAAGTGGTTTTTCAACACTAACACAAGTGCGAAAAGTGGTTTTTCAACACTAACACAAGTGCGAAAAGTGGTTTTTCCACACTAATACAAGTGCAAAAGTGGTTTCCTGCACCAACACAAGTGCGAAAAGTGGTTTTTCAACACTAACACAAGTGCGAAAAGTGGTTTTTCAACACTATCACAAGTGCAAAAAGTGTTTTTTCCACACTAATACAAGTGCAAAAATGGTTTCCTGCACCAACACAAGTGCGAAAAGTGGTTTTTCAACACTAACACAAGTGCGAAAAGTGGTTTTTCAACACTATCACAAGTGCAAAAAGTGTTTTTTCCACACCAATACAAGTGCAAAAGTGGTTTCCTGCACCAACACAAGTGCGAAAAGTGGTTTTTCAACACTAACACAAGTGCGAAAAGTGGTTTTTCAACACTAGCACAAGTGCGAAAAGTGGTTTTTCCACAATAATACAAGTGCAAAAGTTGTTTCCTGCACCAATACAAGTGTGAAAAGTGGTTTTTCAACACTAACACAAGTGCAAAAAGTGGTTTTTCATCACTAACACAAGTGCGAAAAGTGGATTTTCCACACTAATACAAGTGCAAAAGTGGTTTCCTGCACCAACACAAGTGCGAAAAGTGGTTTTACAACACTAACACAAGTGCGAAAAGTGGTTTTTCAACACTATCACAAGTGCAAAAAGTGCTTTTTCCACACTAATACAAGTGCAAAAGTGGTTTCCTGCACCAACACAAGTGCGAAAAGTGGTTTTTCAACACTAACACAAGTGCGAAAAGTGGTTTTTCAACACTAACACAAGTGCGAAAGTGGTTTTTCAACACTAACACAACTGCGAAAAGTGGTTTTTCAACACTAACACAAGTGCGAAAAGTGGTTTTTCAACACTAACACAAGTGCGAAAAGTAGTTTTTCCACACTAATACAAGTGCAAAAGTGGTTTCCTGCACCAACACAAGTGCAAAAGTGGTTTCCTGCACCAACACAAGTGCGAAAAGTGGTTTTTCAACACTACACTAACACAAGTGCGAAAAGTGGTTTTTCAACACTAACACAAGTGCGAAAAGTGGTTTTTCCACACTAATACAAGTGCAAAAGTGGTTTCCTGCACCAACACAGGTGCAAAAAGTGGTTTTTCAACACTATCACAAGTGCGAAAAGTGGTTTTTCAACACTATCACAAGTGCAAAAAGTGCTTTTTCCTCACTAATAAAAGTGCAAAAGTGGTTTCCTGCACCAATACAAGTGCAAAAGTGGTTTCCTTCACCAACACAAGTGCGAAAAGTGGTTTTTCAACACTAACACAAGTGCGAAAAGTGTTTTTTCCACACTAATACAAGTGCAAAAGTGGTTTCCTGCACCAACACAAGTGCGAAAAGTGGTTTTTCAACACTAACACAAGTGCGAAAAGTGGTTTTTCAACACTAACACAAGTGCGAAAAGTGGTTTTTCCACACTAATACAAGTGCAAAAGTGGTTTCCTGCACCAACACAAATGCGAAAAGTGGTTTTTCAACACTAACACAAGTGCGAAAAGTGGTTTTTCAACACAAACACAAGTGCGAAAAGTGTTTTTTCCACACTAATACAAGTGCAAAAGTGGTTTCCTGCCCCAACACAAGTGCGAAAAGTGGTTTTTCAACACTAACACAAGTGCGAAAAGTGGTTTTTCAACACTATCACAAGTGCAAAAAGTGCTTTTTCCACACTAATACAAGTGCAAAAGTGGTTTCCTGCACCAACACAAGTGCGAAAAGTGGTTTTTCAACACTAACACAAGTGCGAAAAGTGGTTTTTCAACACTAACACAAGTGCGAAAGTGGTTTTTCAACACTAACACAAGTGCGAAAAGTGGTTTTTCAACACTAACACAAGTGCGAAAAGTGGTTTTTCAACACTAACACAAGTGCGAAAAGTGGTTTTTCCACACTAATACAAGTGCAAAAGTGGTTTCCTGCACCAACACAAGTGCAAAAGTGGTTTCCTGCACCAACACAAGTGCGAAAAGTGGTTTTTCAACACTAACACAAGTGCGAAAAGTGGTTTTTCAACACTAACACAAGTGCGAAAAGTGGTTTTTCCACACTAATACAAGTGCAAAAGTGGTTTCCTGCACCAACACAAGTGCGAAAAGTGGTTTTTCAACACTAACACAAGTGCGAAAAGTGGTTTTTCAACACTAACACAAGTGCGAAAAGTGGTTTTTCCACACTAATACAAGTGCAAAAGTGGTTTCCTGCACCAACACAAGTGCGAAAAGTGGTTTTTCAACACTAACACAAGTGCGAAAAGTGGTTTTTCAACACTAACACAAGTGCGAAAAGTGGTTTTTCCACACTAATACAAGTGCAAAAGTGGTTTCCTGCCCCAACACAAGTGCGAAAAGTGGTTTTTCAACACTAACACAAGTGCGAAAAGTGGTTTTTCAACACTATCACAAGTGCAAAAAGTGCTTTTTCCACACTAATAGAAGTGCAAAAGTGGTTTCCTGCACCAACACAGGTGCGAAAAGTGGTTTTTCAACACTAACACAAGTGCGAAAAGTGGTTTTTCAACACTAACACAAGTGCGAAAGTGGTTTTTCAACACTAAAACAAGTGCGAAAAGTGGTTTTCAACACTAACACAAGTGCGAAAAGTGGTTTTTCAACACGAACACAAGTGCGAAAAGTGGTTTTTCCACACTAATACAAGTGCAAAAGTGGTTTCCTGCACCAACACAAGTGCGAAAAGTGGTTTTTCAACACTAACACAAGTGCGAAAAGTGGTTTTTCAACACTAACACAAGTGCGAAAAATGTTTTTTCCACACTAATACAAGTGCAAAAAGTGTTTTTTCCACACTAATACAAGTGCAAAAGTGGTTTCCTGCACCAACACAAGTGCGAAAAGTGGTTTTTCAACACTAACACAAGTGCGAAAAGTGGTTTTTCCACACTGATACAAGTGCAAAAGTGGTTTCCTGCACCAACACAAGTGCGAAAAGTGGTTTTACAACACTAACACAAGTGCGAAAAGTGGTTTTTCAACACTATCACAAGTGCAAAAAGTGCTTTTTCCACACTAATACAAGTGCAAAAGTGGTTTCCTGCACCAACACAAGTGCGAAAAGTGGTTTTTCAACACTAACACAAGTGCGAAAAGTGGTTTTTCAACACTAACACAAGTGCGAAAAGTGTTTTTTCCACACTAATACAAGTGCAAAAGTGGTTTCCTGCACCAACACAAGTGCGAAAAGTGGTTTTTCAACACTAACACATGTGCGAAAAGTGGTTTTTCAACACTATCACAAGTGCAAAAAGTGTTTTTTCCACACTAATACAAGTGCAAAAGTGGTTTCCTGCACCAACACAAGTGCGAAAAGTGGTTTTTCAACACTAACACAAGTGCGAAAAGTGGTTTTTCAACACGAACACAAGTGCGAAAAGTGGTTTTTCCACACTAATACAAGTGCAAAAGTGGTTTCCTGCCCCAACACAAGTGTGAAAAGTGGTTTTTCAACACTAACACAAGTGCGAAAAGTGGTTTTTCCACACTAATACAAGTGCAAAAGTGGTTTCCTGCACAAACACAAGTGCGAAAAGTGGTTTTTCAACACTAACACAAGTGCGAAAAGTGGTTTTTCAACACTAACACAAGTGCGAAAGTGGTTTTTCAACACTAACACAACTGCGAAAAGTGGTTTTTCAACACTAACACAAGTGCGAAAAGTGGTTTTTCAACACTAACACAAGTGCGAAAAGTAGTTTTTCCACACTAATACAAGTGCAAAAGTGGTTTCCTGCACCAACACAAGTGCAAAAGTGGTTTCCTGCACCAACACAAGTGCGAAAAGTGGTTTTTCAACACTACACTAACACAAGTGCGAAAAGTGGTTTTTCAACACTAACACAAGTGCGAAAAGTGGTTTTTCCACACTAATACAAGTGCAAAAGTGGTTTCCTGCACCAACACAGGTGCAAAAAGTGGTTTTTCAACACTATCACAAGTGCGAAAAGTGGTTTTTCAACACTATCACAAGTGCAAAAAGTGCTTTTTCCTCACTAATAAAAGTGCAAAAGTGGTTTCCTGCACCAATACAAGTGCAAAAGTGGTTTCCTTCACCAACACAAGTGCGAAAAGTGGTTTTTCAACACTAACACAAGTGCGAAAAGTGTTTTTTCCACACTAATACAAGTGCAAAAGTGGTTTCCTGCACCAACACAAGTGCGAAAAGTGGTTTTTCAACACTAACACAAGTGCGAAAAGTGGTTTTTCAACACTAACACAAGTGCGAAAAGTGGTTTTTCCACACTAATACAAGTGCAAAAGTGGTTTCCTGCACCAACACAAATGCGAAAAGTGGTTTTTCAACACTAACACAAGTGCGAAAAGTGGTTTTTCAACACAAACACAAGTGCGAAAAGTGTTTTTTCCACACTAATACAAGTGCAAAAGTGGTTTCCTGCCCCAACACAAGTGCGAAAAGTGGTTTTTCAACACTAACACAAGTGCGAAAAGTGGTTTTTCAACACTATCACAAGTGCAAAAAGTGCTTTTTCCACACTAATACAAGTGCAAAAGTGGTTTCCTGCACCAACACAAGTGCGAAAAGTGGTTTTTCAACACTAACACAAGTGCGAAAAGTGGTTTTTCAACACTAACACAAGTGCGAAAGTGGTTTTTCAACACTAACACAAGTGCGAAAAGTGGTTTTTCAACACTAACACAAGTGCGAAAAGTGGTTTTTCAACACTAACACAAGTGCGAAAAGTGGTTTTTCCACACTAATACAAGTGCAAAAGTGGTTTCCTGCACCAACACAAGTGCAAAAGTGGTTTCCTGCACCAACACAAGTGCGAAAAGTGGTTTTTCAACACTAACACAAGTGCGAAAAGTGGTTTTTCAACACTAACACAAGTGCGAAAAGTGGTTTTTCCACACTAATACAAGTGCAAAAGTGGTTTCCTGCACCAACACAAGTGCGAAAAGTGGTTTTTCAACACTAACACAAGTGCGAAAAGTGGTTTTTCAACACTAACACAAGTGCGAAAAGTGGTTTTTCCACACTAATACAAGTGCAAAAGTGGTTTCCTGCACCAACACAAGTGCGAAAAGTGGTTTTTCAACACTAACACAAGTGCGAAAAGTGGTTTTTCAACACTAACACAAGTGCGAAAAGTGGTTTTTCCACACTAATACAAGTGCAAAAGTGGTTTCCTGCCCCAACACAAGTGCGAAAAGTGGTTTTTCAACACTAACACAAGTGCGAAAAGTGGTTTTTCAACACTATCACAAGTGCAAAAAGTGCTTTTTCCACACTAATAGAAGTGCAAAAGTGGTTTCCTGCACCAACACAAGTGCGAAAAGTGGTTTTTCAACACTAACACAAGTGCGAAAAGTGGTTTTTCAACACTAACACAAGTGCGAAAGTGGTTTTTCAACACTAAAACAAGTGCGAAAAGTGGTTTTCAACACTAACACAAGTGCGAAAAGTGGTTTTTCAACACGAACACAAGTGCGAAAAGTGGTTTTTCCACACTAATACAAGTGCAAAAGTGGTTTCCTGCACCAACACAAGTGCGAAAAGTGGTTTTTCAACACTAACACAAGTGCGAAAAGTGGTTTTTCAACACTAACACAAGTGCGAAAAATGTTTTTTCCACACTAATACAAGTGCAAAAAGTGTTTTTTCCACACTAATACAAGTGCAAAAGTGGTTTCCTGCACCAACACAAGTGCGAAAAGTGGTTTTTCAACACTAACACAAGTGCGAAAAGTGGTTTTTCCACACTGATACAAGTGCAAAAGTGGTTTCCTGCACCAACACAAGTGCGAAAAGTGGTTTTACAACACTAACACAAGTGCGAAAAGTGGTTTTTCAACACTATCACAAGTGCAAAAAGTGCTTTTTCCACACTAATACAAGTGCAAAAGTGGTTTCCTGCACCAACACAAGTGCGAAAAGTGGTTTTTCAACACTAACACAAGTGCGAAAAGTGGTTTTTCAACACTAACACAAGTGCGAAAAGTGTTTTTTCCACACTAATACAAGTGCAAAAGTGGTTTCCTGCACCAACACAAGTGCGAAAAGTGGTTTTTCAACACTAACACATGTGCGAAAAGTGGTTTTTCAACACTATCACAAGTGCAAAAAGTGTTTTTTCCACACTAATA
The DNA here is from genome assembly GCF_964187855.1 of Myxine glutinosa. Taxonomy (NCBI): domain Eukaryota; kingdom Metazoa; phylum Chordata; class Myxini; order Myxiniformes; family Myxinidae; genus Myxine; species Myxine glutinosa. The sequence goes on from NW_027617404.1 coordinate 87,930, forward strand.
CAAGTGCAAAAGTGGTTTCCTGCACCAACACAAGTGCGAAAAGTGGTTTTTCAACACTAACACAAGTGCGAAAAGTGGTTTTTCAACACGAACACAAGTGCGAAAAGTGGTTTTTCCACACTAATACAAGTGCAAAAGTGGTTTCCTGCCCCAACACAAGTGCGAAAAGTGGTTTTTCAACACTAACACAAGTGCGAAAAGTGGTTTTCAACACTAACACAAGTGCGAAAAGTGGTTTTTCAACACGAACACAAGTGCGAAAAGTGGTTTTTCCACACTAATACAAGTGCAAAAGTGGTTTCCTGCACCAACACAAGTGCGAAAAGTGGTTTTCAACACTAACACAAGTGCGAAAAGTGGTTTTTCAACACGAACACAAGTGCGAAAAGTGGTTTTTCCACACTAATACAAGTGCAAAAGTGGTTTCCTGCACCAACACAAGTGCGAAAAGTGGTTTTTCAACACTAACACAAGTGCGAAAAGTGGTTTTTTCAACACTAACACAAGTGCGAAAAGTGTTTTTTCCACACTAATACAAGTGCAAAAGTGGTTTCCTGCACCAACACAAGTGCGAAAAGTGATTTTACAACACTAACACAAGTGCGAAAAGTGGTTTTTCAACACTAACACAAGTGCGAAAAGTGGTTTTTCCACACTGATACAAGTGCAAAAGTGGTTTCCTGCACCAACACAAGTGCGAAAAGTGGTTTTACAACACTAACACAAGTGCGAAAAGTGGTTTTTCAACACTATCACAAGTGCAAAAAGTGCTTTTTCCACACTAATACAAGTGCAAAAGTGGTTTCCTGCACCAACACAAGTGCGAAAAGTGGTTTTTCAACACTAACACAAGTGCGAAAAGTGGTTTTTCAACACTAACACAAGTGCGAAAAGTGTTTTTTCCACACTAATACAAGTGCAAAAGTGGTTTCCTGCACCAACACAAGTGCGAAAAGTGGTTTTTCAACACTAACATATGTGCGAAAAGTGGTTTTTCAACACTATCACAAGTGCAAAAAGTGTTTTTTCCACACTAATACAAGTGCAAAAGTGGTTTCCTGCACCAACACAAGTGCGAAAAGTGGTTTTTCAACACTAACACAAGTGCGAAAAGTGGTTTTTCAACACGAACACAAGTGCGAAAAGTGGTTTTTCCACACTAATACAAGTGCAAAAGTGGTTTCCTGCCCCAACACAAGTGCGAAAAGTGGTTTTTCAACACTAACACAAGTGCGAAAAGTGGTTTTCAACACTAACACAAGTGCGAAAAGTGGTTTTTCAACACGAACACAAGTGCGAAAAGTGGTTTTTCCACACTAATACAAGTGCAAAAGTGGTTTCCTGCACCAACACAAGTGCGAAAAGTGGGTTTTGAACACTACCACAAGTGCGAAAAGTGGTTTTTCAACACTAACACAAGTGCGAAAAGTGTTTTTTCCACACTAACACAAGTGCGAAAAGTGGTTTTTCCACACTAATACAAGTGCAAAAGTGGTTTCCTGCACCAACACAAGTGCGAAAAGTGGTTTTTCAACACTAACACAACTGCGAAAAGTGGTTTTTCAACACTGATACAAGTGCAAAAGTGGTTTCCTGCACCAACACAAGTGCGAAAAGTGGTTTTTCAACACTAACACAAGTGCGAAAAGTGGTTTTTCAACACTATCACAAGTGCAAAAAGTGTTTTTTCCACACTAATACAAGTGCAAAAGTGGTTTCCTGCACCAACACAAGTGCGAAAAGTGGTTTTTCAACACTAACACAAGTTCGAAAAGTGGTTTTTCAACACTAACACAAGTGCGAAAAGTGTTTTTTCCACACTAATACAAGTGCAAAAGTGGTTTCCTGCCCCAACACAAGTGCGAAAAGTGGTTTTTCCACACTAACACAAGTGCGAAAAGTGGTTTTTCAACACTAACACAAGTGCGAAAAGTGGTTTTTCCACACTAATACAAGTGCAAAAGTGGTTTCCTGCACCAACACAAGTGCGAAAAGTGGTTTTTCAATACTAACACAAGTGCGAAAAGTGGTTTTTCAACACTATCACAAGTGCAAAAAGTGTTTTTTCCACACTAATACAAGTGCAAAAGTGGTTTCCTGCACCAACACAAGTGCGAAAAGTGGTTTTTCAACACTAACACAAGTTCGAAAAGTGGTTTTTCAACACTAACACAAGTGCGAAAAGTGTTTTTTCCACACTAATACAAGTGCAAAAGTGGTTTCCTGCCCCAACACAAGTGCGAAAAGTGGTTTTTCAACACTAACACAAGTGCGAAAAGTGGTTTTCAACACTAACACAAGTGCGAAAAGTGGTTTTTCAACACGAACACAAGTGCGAAAAGTGGTTTTTCCACACTAATACAAGTGCAAAAGTGGTTTCCTGCACCAACACAAGTGCGAAAAGTGGTTTTTCAACACTAACACAAGTGCGAAAAGTGGTTTTTCAACACTAACACAAGTGCGAAAAGTGTTTTTTCCACACTAACACAAGTGTGAAAAGTGGTTTTTCAACACTAACACAAGTGCAAAAAGTGGTTTTTCCACACTAATACAAGTGCAAAAGTGGTTTCCTGAACCAACACAAGTGCGAAAAGTGGTTTTTCAACACTAACACAAGTGCGAAAAGTGGTTTTTCAACACGATCACAAGTGCAAAAAGTGTTTTTTCCACACTAATACAAGTGCAAAAGTGGTTTCCTGCACCAACACAAGTGCGAAAAGTGGTTTTTCAACACTAACACAAGTGCGAAAAGTGGTTTTTCAACACTAACACAAGTGCGAAAAGTGGTTTTTCAACACTATCACAAGTGCGAAAAGTGGTTTTTCAACACTAACACAAGTGCGAAAAGTGGTTTTTCAACACTAACACAAGTGCGAAAAGTGGTTTTTCAACACTAACACAAGTGCGAAAAGTGGTTTTTCAACACTAACACAAGTGCAAAAAGTGGTTTTTCAACACTAACACAAGTGCAAAAAGTGGTTTTTCAACACTAACACAAGTGCAAAAAGTGGTTTTTCAACACTAACACAAGTGCGAAAAGTGGGTTTTCCACACTAACACAAGTGCGAAAAGTGGTTTTTCAACACTAACACAAGTGCGAAAAGTGGTTTTTCAACACTAACACAAGTGCAAAAAGTGGTTTTTCAACACTAACACAAGTGCGAAAAGTGGGTTTTCCACACTAACACAAGTGCGAAAAGTGGTTTTTCAACACTAACACAAGTGCGAAAAGTGGTTTTTCAACACTAATACAAGTGCGAAAAGTGGTTTTTCCACACTAATGCAAGTGCAAAAGTGGTTTCCTGCACCAACCCAGGTGCAAAAAGTGGTTTTTCAACACTATCACCAGTGCGAAAAGTGGTTTTTCAACACTATCACAAGTGCAAAAAGTGCTTTTTCCACACTAATAAAAGTGCAAAAAGTGGTTTTTCAACACTAACACAAGTGCGAAAAGTGGTTTTCCACACTAATACAAGTGCGAATAGTGGTTTTTCAACACTAACACAAGTGCGAAAAGTGGTTTTTCAACACTAACACAAGTGCGAAAAGTGGTTTTTCCACACTAATGCAAGTGCAAAAGTGGTTTCCTGCACCAACCCAGGTGCAAAAAGTGGTTTTTCAACACTATCACCAGTGCGAAAAGTGGTTTTTCAACACTATCACAAGTGCAAAAAGTGGTTTTTCAACACTAACACAAGTGCGAAAAGTGGTTTTTCAACACTAACACAAGTGCGAAAAGTGGTTTTCCACAATAATACAAGTGCAAAAGTGGTTTCCTGCACCAACACAAGTGCGAAATGTGGTTTTTCAACACTAACACAAGTGCGAAAAGTGGTTTTTCAACACTATCACAAGTGCAAAAAGTGCTTTTTCCACACTAATACAAGTGCAAAAGTGGTTTCCTGCACCAACACAAGTGCGAAAAGAAGTTTTTCAACACTAACACAAGTGCGAAAAGTGGTTTTTCAACACTAACACAAGTGCGAAAAGTGTTTTTTCCACACTAATACAAGTGCAAAAGTGGTTTCCTGCACCAACACAAGTGCGAAAAGTGGTTTTTCAACACTAACACAAGTGCGAAAAGTGGTTTTTCAACACTAACACAAGTGCGAAAAGTGGTTTTTCCACACTAATACAAGTGCAAAAGTGGTTTCCTGCACCAACACAAGTGCGAAAAGTGGTTTTTCAACACTAACACAAGTGCGAAAAGTGGTTTTTCAACACTATCACAAGTGCAAAAAGTGTTTTTTCCACACTAATACAAGTGCAAAAATGGTTTCCTGCACCAACACAAGTGCGAAAAGTGGTTTTTCAACACTAACACAAGTGCGAAAAGTGGTTTTTCAACACTATCACAAGTGCAAAAAGTGTTTTTTCCACACCAATACAAGTGCAAAAGTGGTTTCCTGCACCAACACAAGTGCGAAAAGTGGTTTTTCAACACTAACACAAGTGCGAAAAGTGGTTTTTCAACACTAGCACAAGTGCGAAAAGTGGTTTTTCCACAATAATACAAGTGCAAAAGTTGTTTCCTGCACCAATACAAGTGTGAAAAGTGGTTTTTCAACACTAACACAAGTGCAAAAAGTGGTTTTTCATCACTAACACAAGTGCGAAAAGTGGATTTTCCACACTAATACAAGTGCAAAAGTGGTTTCCTGCACCAACACAAGTGCGAAAAGTGGTTTTACAACACTAACACAAGTGCGAAAAGTGGTTTTTCAACACTATCACAAGTGCAAAAAGTGCTTTTTCCACACTAATACAAGTGCAAAAGTGGTTTCCTGCACCAACACAAGTGCGAAAAGTGGTTTTTCAACACTAACACAAGTGCGAAAAGTGGTTTTTCAACACTAACACAAGTGCGAAAGTGGTTTTTCAACACTAACACAACTGCGAAAAGTGGTTTTTCAACACTAACACAAGTGCGAAAAGTGGTTTTTCAACACTAACACAAGTGCGAAAAGTAGTTTTTCCACACTAATACAAGTGCAAAAGTGGTTTCCTGCACCAACACAAGTGCAAAAGTGGTTTCCTGCACCAACACAAGTGCGAAAAGTGGTTTTTCAACACTACACTAACACAAGTGCGAAAAGTGGTTTTTCAACACTAACACAAGTGCGAAAAGTGGTTTTTCCACACTAATACAAGTGCAAAAGTGGTTTCCTGCACCAACACAGGTGCAAAAAGTGGTTTTTCAACACTATCACAAGTGCGAAAAGTGGTTTTTCAACACTATCACAAGTGCAAAAAGTGCTTTTTCCTCACTAATAAAAGTGCAAAAGTGGTTTCCTGCACAAATACAAGTGCAAAAGTGGTTTCCTTCACCAACACAAGTGCGAAAAGTGGTTTTTCAACACTAACACAAGTGCGAAAAGTGTTTTTTCCACACTAATACAAGTGCAAAAGTGGTTTCCTGCACCAACACAAGTGCGAAAAGTGGTTTTTCAACACTAACACAAGTGCGAAAAGTGGTTTTTCAACACTAACACAAGTGCGAAAAGTGGTTTTTCCACACTAATACAAGTGCAAAAGTGGTTTCCTGCACCAACACAAATGCGAAAAGTGGTTTTTCAACACTAACACAAGTGCGAAAAGTGGTTTTTCAACACAAACACAAGTGCGAAAAGTGTTTTTTCCACACTAATACAAGTGCAAAAGTGGTTTCCTGCCCCAACACAAGTGCGAAAAGTGGTTTTTCAACACTAACACAAGTGCGAAAAGTGGTTTTTCAACACTATCACAAGTGCAAAAAGTGCTTTTTCCACACTAATACAAGTGCAAAAGTGGTTTCCTGCACCAACACAAGTGCGAAAAGTGGTTTTTCAACACTAACACAAGTGCGAAAAGTGGTTTTTCAACACTAACACAAGTGCGAAAGTGGTTTTTCAACACTAACACAAGTGCGAAAAGTGGTTTTTCAACACTAACACAAGTGCGAAAAGTGGTTTTTCAACACTAACACAAGTGCGAAAAGTGGTTTTTCCACACTAATACAAGTGCAAAAGTGGTTTCCTGCACCAACACAAGTGCAAAAGTGGTTTCCTGCACCAACACAAGTGCGAAAAGTGGTTTTTCAACACTAACACAAGTGCGAAAAGTGGTTTTTCAACACTAACACAAGTGCGAAAAGTGGTTTTTCCACACTAATACAAGTGCAAAAGTGGTTTCCTGCACCAACACAAGTGCGAAAAGTGGTTTTTCAACACTAACACAAGTGCGAAAAGTGGTTTTTCAACACTAACACAAGTGCGAAAAGTGGTTTTTCCACACTAATACAAGTGCAAAAGTGGTTTCCTGCACCAACACAAGTGCGAAAAGTGGTTTTTCAACACTAACACAAGTGCGAAAAGTGGTTTTTCAACACGAACACAAGTGCGAAAAGTGGTTTTTCCACACTAATACAAGTGCAAAAGTGGTTTCCTGCCCCAACACAAGTGCGAAAAGTGGTTTTTCAACACTAGCACAAGTGCGAAAAGTGGTTTTTCAACACTATCACAAGTGCAAAAAGTGCTTTTTCCACACTAATAGAAGTGCAAAAGTGGTTTCCTGCACCAACACAAGTGCGAAAAGTGGTTTTTCAACACTAACACAAGTGCGAAAAGTGGTTTTTCAACACTAACACAAGTGCGAAAGTGGTTTTTCAACACTAAAACAAGTGCGAAAAGTGGTTTTCAACACTAACACAAGTGCGAAAAGTGGTTTTTCAACACGAACACAAGTGCGAAAAGTGGTTTTTCCACACTAATACAAGTGCAAAAGTGGTTTCCTGCACCAACACAAGTGCGAAAAGTGGTTTTTCAACACTAACACAAGTGCGAAAAGTGGTTTTTCAACACTAACACAAGTGCGAAAAATGTTTTTTCCACACTAATACAAGTGCAAAAAGTGTTTTTTCCACACTAATACAAGTGCAAAAGTGGTTTCCTGCACCAACACAAGTGCGAAAAGTGGTTTTTCAACACTAACACAAGTGCGAAAAGTGGTTTTTCCACACTGATACAAGTGCAAAAGTGGTTTCCTGCACCAACACAAGTGCGAAAAGTGGTTTTACAACACTAACACAAGTGCGAAAAGTGGTTTTTCAACACTATCACAAGTGCAAAAAGTGCTTTTTCCACACTAATACAAGTGCAAAAGTGGTTTCCTGCACCAACACAAGTGCGAAAAGTGGTTTTTCAACACTAACACAAGTGCGAAAAGTGGTTTTTCAACACTAACACAAGTGCGAAAAGTGTTTTTTCCACACTAATACAAGTGCAAAAGTGGTTTCCTGCACCAACACAAGTGCGAAAAGTGGTTTTTCAACACTAACACATGTGCGAAAAGTGGTTTTTCAACACTATCACAAGTGCAAAAAGTGTTTTTTCCACACTAATACAAGTGCAAAAGTGGTTTCCTGCACCAACACAAGTGCGAAAAGTGGTTTTTCAACACTAACACAAGTGCGAAAAGTGGTTTTTCAACACGAACACAAGTGCGAAAAGTGGTTTTTCCACACTAATACAAGTGCAAAAGTGGTTTCCTGCCCCAACACAAGTGCGAAAAGTGGTTTTTCAACACTAACACAAGTGCGAAAAGTGGTTTTCAACACTAACACAAGTGCGAAAAGTGGTTTTTCAACACGAACACAAGTGCGAAAAGTGGTTTTTCCACACTAATACAAGTGCAAAAGTGGTTTCCTGCACCAACACAAGTGCGAAAAGTGGTTTTCAACACTAACACAAGTGCGAAAAGTGGTTTTTCAACACGAACACAAGTGCGAAAAGTGGTTTTTCCACACTAATACAAGTGCAAAAGTGGTTTCCTGCACCAACACAAGTGCGAAAAGTGGTTTTTCAACACTAACACAAGTGCGAAAAGTGGTTTTTCAACACTAACACAAGTGCGAAAAGTGTTTTTTCCACACTAATACAAGTGCAAAAGTGGTTTCCTGCACCAACACAAGTGCGAAAAGTGATTTTACAACACTAACACAAGTGCGAAAAGTGGTTTTTCAACACTAACACAAGTGCGAAAAGTGGTTTTTCCACACTGATACAAGTGCAAAAGTGGTTTCCTGCACCAACACAAGTGCGAAAAGTGGTTTTACAACACTAACACAAGTGCGAAAAGTGGTTTTTCAACACTATCACAAGTGCAAAAAGTGCTTTTTCCACACTAATACAAGTGCAAAAGTGGTTTCCTGCACCAACACAAGTGCGAAAAGTGGTTTTTCAACACTAACACAAGTGCGAAAAGTGGTTTTTCAACACTAACACAAGTGCGAAAAGTGTTTTTTCCACACTAATACAAGTGCAAAAGTGGTTTCCTGCACCAACACAAGTGCGAAAAGTGGTTTTTCAACACTAACATATGTGCGAAAAGTGGTTTTTCAACACTATCACAAGTGCAAAAAGTGTTTTTTCCACACTAATACAAGTGCAAAAGTGGTTTCCTGCACCAACACAAGTGCGAAAAGTGGTTTTTCAACACTAACACAAGTGCGAAAAGTGGTTTTTCAACACGAACACAAGTGCGAAAAGTGGTTTTTCCACACTAATACAAGTGCAAAAGTGGTTTCCTGCCCCAACACAAGTGCGAAAAGTGGTTTTTCAACACTAACACAAGTGCGAAAAGTGGTTTTCAACACTAACACAAGTGCGAAAAGTGGTTTTTCAACACGAACACAAGTGCGAAAAGTGGTTTTTCCACACTAATACAAGTGCAAAAGTGGTTTCCTGCACCAACACAAGTGCGAAAAGTGGGTTTTGAACACTACCACAAGTGCGAAAAGTGGTTTTTCAACACTAACACAAGTGCGAAAAGTGGTTTTTCCACACTGATACAAGTGCAAAAGTGGTTTCCTGCACCAACACAAGTGCGAAAAGTGGTTTTACAACACTAACACAAGTGCGAAAAGTGGTTTTTCAACACTATCACAAGTGCAAAAAGTGCTTTTTCCACACTAATACAAGTGCAAAAGTGGTTTCCTGCACCAACACAAGTGCGAAAAGTGGTTTTTCAACACTAACACAAGTGCGAAAAGTGGTTTTTCAACACTAACACAAGTGCGAAAAGTGTTTTTTCCACACTAATACAAGTGCAAAAGTGGTTTCCTGCACCAACACAAGTGCGAAAAGTGGTTTTTCAACACTAACACATGTGCGAAAAGTGGTTTTTCAACACTATCACAAGTGCAAAAAGTGTTTTTTCCACACTAATACAAGTGCAAAAGTGGTTTCCTGCACCAACACAAGTGCGAAAAGTGGTTTTTCAACACTAACACAAGTGCGAAAAGTGGTTTTTCAACACGAACACAAGTGCGAAAAGTGGTTTTTCCACACTAATACAAGTGCAAAAGTGGTTTCCTGCCCCAACACAAGTGCGAAAAGTGGTTTTTCAACACTAACACAAGTGCGAAAAGTGGTTTTCAACACTAACACAAGTGCGAAAAGTGGTTTTTCAACACGAACACAAGTGCGAAAAGTGGTTTTTCCACACTAATACAAGTGCAAAAGTGGTTTCCTGCACCAACACAAGTGCGAAAAGTGGTTTTCAACACTAACACAAGTGCGAAAAGTGGTTTTTCAACACGAACACAAGTGCGAAAAGTGGTTTTTCCACACTAATACAAGTGCAAAAGTGGTTTCCTGCACCAACACAAGTGCGAAAAGTGGTTTTTCAACACTAACACAAGTGCGAAAAGTGGTTTTTCAACACTAACACAAGTGCGAAAAGTGTTTTTTCCACACTAATACAAGTGCAAAAGTGGTTTCCTGCACCAACACAAGTGCGAAAAGTGATTTTACAACACTAACACAAGTGCGAAAAGTGGTTTTTCAACACTAACACAAGTGCGAAAAGTGGTTTTTCCACACTGATACAAGTGCAAAAGTGGTTTCCTGCACCAACACAAGTGCGAAAAGTGGTTTTACAACACTAACACAAGTGCGAAAAGTGGTTTTTCAACACTATCACAAGTGCAAAAAGTGCTTTTTCCACACTAATACAAGTGCAAAAGTGGTTTCCTGCACCAACACAAGTGCGAAAAGTGGTTTTTCAACACTAACACAAGTGCGAAAAGTGGTTTTTCAACACTAACACAAGTGCGAAAAGTGTTTTTTCCACACTAATACAAGTGCAAAAGTGGTTTCCTGCACCAACACAAGTGCGAAAAGTGGTTTTTCAACACTAACATATGTGCGAAAAGTGGTTTTTCAACACTATCACAAGTGCAAAAAGTGTTTTTTCCACACTAATACAAGTGCAAAAGTGGTTTCCTGCACCAACACAAGTGCGAAAAGTGGTTTTTCAACACTAACACAAGTGCGAAAAGTGGTTTTTCAACACGAACACAAGTGCGAAAAGTGGTTTTTCCACACTAATACAAGTGCAAAAGTGGTTTCCTGCCCCAACACAAGTGCGAAAAGTGGTTTTTCAACACTAACACAAGTGCGAAAAGTGGTTTTCAACACTAACACAAGTGCGAAAAGTGGTTTTTCAACACGAACACAAGTGCGAAAAGTGGTTTTTCCACACTAATACAAGTGCAAAAGTGGTTTCCTGCACCAACACAAGTGCGAAAAGTGGGTTTTGAACACTACCACAAGTGCGAAAAGTGGTTTTTCAACACTAACACAAGTGCGAAAAGTGTTTTTTCCACACTAACACAAGTGCGAAAAGTGGTTTTTCCACACTAATACAAGTGCAAAAGTGGTTTCCTGCACCAACACAAGTGCGAAAAGTGGTTTTTCAACACTAACACAAGTGCGAAAAGTGGTTTTTCAACACTGATACAAGTGCAAAAGTGGTTTCCTGCACCAACACAAGTGCGAAAAGTGGTTTTTCAACACTAACACAAGTGCGAAAAGTGGTTTTTCAACACTATCACAAGTGCAAAAAGTGTTTTTTCCACACTAATACAAGTGCAAAAGTGGTTTCCTGCACCAACACAAGTGCGAAAAGTGGTTTTTCAACACTAACACAAGTTCGAAAAGTGGTTTTTCAACACTAACACAAGTGCGAAAAGTGTTTTTTCCACACTAATACAAGTGCAAAAGTGGTTTCCTGCCCCAACACAAGTGCGAAAAGTGGTTTTTCCACACTAACACAAGTGCGAAAAGTGGTTTTTCAACACTAACACAAGTGCGAAAAGTGGTTTTTCCACACTAATACAAGTGCAAAAGTGGTTTCCTGCACCAACACAAGTGCGAAAAGTGGTTTTTCAATACTAACACAAGTGCGAAAAGTGGTTTTTCAACACTATCACAAGTGCAAAAAGTGTTTTTTCCACACTAATACAAGTGCAAAAGTGGTTTCCTGCACCAACACAAGTGCGAAAAGTGGTTTTTCAACACTAACACAAGTTCGAAAAGTGGTTTTTCAACACTAACACAAGTGCGAAAAGTGTTTTTTCCACACTAATACAAGTGCAAAAGTGGTTTCCTGCCCCAACACAAGTGCGAAAAGTGGTTTTTCAACACTAACACAAGTGCGAAAAGTGGTTTTCAACACTAACACAAGTGCGAAAAGTGGTTTTTCAACACGAACACAAGTGCGAAAAGTGGTTTTTCCACACTAATACAAGTGCAAAAGTGGTTTCCTGCACCAACACAAGTGCGAAAAGTGGTTTTTCAACACTAACACAAGTGCGAAAAGTGGTTTTTCAACACTAACACAAGTGCGAAAAGTGTTTTTTCCACACTAACACAAGTGTGAAAAGTGGTTTTTCAACACTAACACAAGTGCAAAAAGTGGTTTTTCCACACTAATACAAGTGCAAAAGTGGTTTCCTGAACCAACACAAGTGCGAAAAGTGGTTTTTCAACACTAACACAAGTGCGAAAAGTGGTTTTTCAACACGATCACAAGTGCAAAAAGTGTTTTTTCCACACTAATACAAGTGCAAAAGTGGTTTCCTGCACCAACACAAGTGCGAAAAGTGGTTTTTCAACACTAACACAAGTGCGAAAAGTGGTTTTTCAACACTAACACAAGTGCGAAAAGTGGTTTTTCAACACTATCACAAGTGCAAAAAGTGTTTTTTCCACACTAATACAAGTGCAAAAGTGGTTTCCTGCACCAACACAAGTGCGAAAAGTGGTTTTTCAACACTAACACAAGTGCGAAAAGTGTTTTTTCCACACTAATACAAGTGCAAAACTGGTTTCCTGCACCAACACAAGTGCGAAAAGTGGTTTTTCAACACTAACACAAGTGCGAAAAGTGGTTTTTCAACACTAACACAAGTGCGAAAAGTGGTTTTTTCCACACTAATACAAGTGCAAAAGTGGTTTCCTGCACCAACACAAGTGCGAAAAGTGGTTTTTCAACACTAACACAAGTGCGAAAAGTGGTTTTTCAACACTAGCACAAGTGCGAAAAGTGGTTTTTCCACAATAATACAAGTGCAAAAGTTGTTTCCTGCACCAATACAAGTGTGAAATGTGGTTTTTCAACACTAACACAAGTGCGAAAAGTGGTTTTTCATCACTAACACAAGTGCGAAAAGTGGATTTTCCACACTAATACAAGTGCAAAAGTGGTTTCCTGCACCAACACAAGTGCGAAAAGTGGTTTTACAACACTAACACAAGTGCGAAAAGTGGTTTTTCAACACTATCACAAGTGCAAAAAGTGCTTTTTCCACACTAATACAAGTGCAAAAGTGGTTTCCTGCACCAACACAAGTGCGAAAAGTGGTTTTTCAACACTAACACAAGTGCGAAAAGTGGTTTTTCAACACTAACACAAGTGCGAAAGTGGTTTTTCAACACTAACACAACTGCGAAAAGTGGTTTTTCAACACTAACACAAGTGCGAAAAGTGGTTTTTCAACACTAACACAAGTGCGAAAAGTGGTTTTTCAACACTATCACAAGTGCAAAAAGTGTTTTTTCCACACTAATACAAGTGCAAAAATGGTTTCCTGCACCAACACAAGTGCGAAAAGTGGTTTTTCAACACTAACACAAGTGCGAAAAGTGGTTTTTCAACACTAACACAAGTGCGAAAAGTGGTTTTTCCACACTAATACAAGTGCAAAAGTGGTTTCCTGCACCAACACAGGTGCAAAAAGTGGTTTTTCAACACTATCACAAGTGCAAAAAGTGGTTTTTCAACACTATCACAAGTGCAAAAAGTGCTTTTTCCACACTAATAAAAGTGCAAAAGTGGTTTCCTGCACCAATACAAGTGCAAAAGTGGTTTCCTTCACCAACACAAGTGCGAAAAGTGGTTTTTCAACACTAACACAAGTGCGAAAAGTGTTTTTTCCACACTAATACAAGTGCAAAAGTGGTTTCCTGCACCAACACAAGTGCGAAAAGTGGTTTTTCAACACTAACACAAGTGCGAAAAGTGGTTTTTCAACACTAACACAAGTGCGAAAAGTGGTTTTTCCACACTAATACAAGTGCAAAAGTGGTTTCCTGCACCAACACAAATGCGAAAAGTGGTTTTTCAACACTAACACAAGTGCGAAAAGTGGTTTTTCAACACTATCACAAGTGCGAAAAGTGTTTTTTCCACACTAATACAAGTGCAAAAGTGGTTTCCTGCCCCAACACAAGTGCGAAAAGTGGTTTTTCAACACTAACACAAGTGCGAAAAGTGGTTTTTCAACACTATCACAAGTGCAAAAAGTGCTTTTTCCACACTAATACAAGTGCAAAAGTGGTTTCCTGCACCAACACAAGTGCGAAAAGTGGTTTTTCAACACTAACACAAGTGCGAAAAGTGGTTTTTCAACACTAACACAAGTGCGAAAGTGGTTTTTCAACACTAACACAAGTGCGAAAAGTGGTTTTTCAACACTAACACAAGTGCGAAAAGTGGTTTTTCAACACTAACACAAGTGCGAAAAGTGGTTTTTCCACACTAATACAAGTGCAAAAGTGGTTTCCTGCACCAACACAAGTGCAAAAGTGGTTTCCTGCACCAACACAAGTGCGAAAAGTGGTTTTTCAACACTAACACAAGTGCGAAAAGTGGTTTTTCAACACTAACACAAGTGCGAAAAGTGGTTTTTCCACACTAATACAAGTGCAAAAGTGGTTTCCTGCACCAACACAAGTGCGAAAAGTGGTTTTTCAACACTAACACAAGTGCGAAAAGTGGTTTTTCAACACTAACACAAGTGCGAAAAGTGGTTTTTCCACACTAATACAAGTGCAAAAGTGGTTTCCTGCACCAACACAAGTGCGAAAAGTGGTTTTTCAACACTAACACAAGTGCGAAAAGTGGTTTATCAACACTAACACAAGTGCGAAAAGTGGTTTTTCCACACTAATACAAGTGCAAAAGTGGTTTCCTGCCCCAACACAAGTGCGAAAAGTGGTTTTTCAACACTAACACAAGTGCGAAAAGTGGTTTTTCAACAATATCACAAGTGCAAAAAGTGCTTTTTCCACACTAATAGAAGTGCAAAAGTGGTTCCCTGCACCAACACAAGTGCGAAAAGTGGTTTTTCAACACTAACACAAGTGCGAAAAGTGGTTTTTCAACACTAACACAAGTGCGAAAAGTGGTTTTTCCACACTAATACAAGTGCAAAAGTGGTTTCCTGCACCAACACAAATGCGAAAAGTGGTTTTTCAACACTAACATATGTGCGAAAAGTGGTTTTTCAACACTAACACAACTGCGAAAAGTGGTTTTTCAACACTAACACAAGTGCGAAAAGTGGTTTTTCAACACTAACACAAGTGCGAAAAGTAGTTTTTCCACACTAATACAAGTGCAAAAGTGGTTTCCTGCACCAACACAAGTGCAAAAGTGGTTTCCTGCACCAACACAAGTGCAAAAGTGGTTTCCTGCACCAACACAAGTGCGAAAAGTGGTTTTTCAACACTAACACAAGTGCGAAAAGTGGTTTTTCAACACTAACACAAGTGCGAAAAGTGGTTTTTCCACACTAATACAAGTGCAAAAGTGGTTTCCTGCACCAACACAGGTGCAAAAAGTGGTTTTTCAACACTATCACAAGTGCGAAAAGTGGTTTTTCAACACTAACACAAGTGCGAAAAGTGGTTTTTCAACACTAACACAAGTGCGAAAAGTGGTTTTTCCACACTAATACAAGTGCAAAAGTGGTTTCCTGCACCAACACAGGTGCAAAAAGTAGTTTTTCCACACTAATACAAGTGCAAAAGTGGTTTCCTGCACCAACACAAGTGCAAAAGTGGTTTCCTGCACCAACACAAGTGCGAAAAGTGGTTTTTCAACACTAACACAAGTGCGAAAAGTGGTTTTTCCACACTAATACAAGTGCAAAAGTGGTTTCCTGCACCAACACAGGTGCAAAAAGTGGTTTTTCAACACTAACACAAGTGCGAAAGTGGTTTTTCAACACTAACACAACTGCGAAAAGTGGTTTTTCAACACTAACACAAGTGCGAAAAGTGGTTTTTCAACACTAACACAAGTGCGAAAAGTAGTTTTTCCACACTAATACAAGTGCAAAAGTGGTTTCCTGCACCAACACAAGTGCAAAAGTGGTTTCCTGCACCAACACAAGTGCGAAAAGTGGTTTTTCAACACTAACACAAGTGCGAAAAGTGGTTTTTCAACACTAACACAAGTGCGAAAAGTGGTTTTTCCACACTAATACAAGTGCAAAAGTGGTTTCCTGCACCAACACAGGTGCAAAAAGTGGTTTTTCAACACTATCACAAGTGCGAAAAGTGGTTTTTCAACACTATCACAAGTGCAAAAAGTGCTTTTTCCACACTAATAAAAGTGCAAAAGTGGTTTCCTGCACCAATACAAGTGCAAAAGTGGTTTCCTTCACCACACAAGTGCGAAAAGTGGTTTTTCAACACTAACACAAGTGCGAAAAGTGTTTTTTCCACACTAATACAAGTGCAAAAGTGGTTTCCTGCACCAACACAAGTGCGAAAAGTGGTTTTTCAACACTAACACAAGTGCGAAAAGTGGTTTTTCAACACTAACACAAGTGCGAAAAGTGGTTTTTCCACACTAATACAAGTGCAAAAGTGGTTTCCTGCACCAACACAAATGCGAAAAGTGGTTTTTCAACACTAACACAAGTGCGAAAAGTGGTTTTTCAACACAAACACAAGTGCGAAAAGTGTTTTTTCCACACTAATACAAGTGCAAAAGTGGTTTCCTGCCCCAACACAAGTGCGAAAAGTGGTTTTACAACACTAACACAAGTGCGAAAAGTGGTTTTTCAACACTATCACAAGTGCAAAAAGTGCTTTTTCCACACTAATACAAGTGCAAAAGTGGTTTCCTGCACCAACACAAGTGCGAAAAGTGGTTTTTCAACACTAACACAAGTGCGAAAAGTGGTTTTTCAACACTAACACAAGTGCGAAAGTGGTTTTTCAACACTAACACAACTGCGAAAAGTGGTTTTTCAACACTAACACAAGTGCGAAAAGTGGTTTTTCAACACTAACACAAGTGCGAAAAGTGGTTTTTCAACACTATCACAAGTGCAAAAAGTGTTTTTTCCACACTAATACAAGTGCAAAAATGGTTTCCTGCACCAACACAAGTGCGAAAAGTGGTTTTTCAACACTAACACAAGTGCGAAAAGTGGTTTTTCAACACTAACACAAGTGCGAAAAGTGGTTTTTCCACACTAATACAAGTGCAAAAGTGGTTTCCTGCACCAACACAGGTGCAAAAAGTGGTTTTTCAACACTATCACAAGTGCAAAAAGTGGTTTTTCAACACTATCACAAGTGCAAAAAGTGCTTTTTCCACACTAATAAAAGTGCAAAAGTGGTTTCCTGCACCAATACAAGTGCAAAAGTGGTTTCCTTCACCAACACAAGTGCGAAAAGTGGTTTTTCAACACTAACACAAGTGCGAAAAGTGTTTTTTCCACACTAATACAAGTGCAAAAGTGGTTTCCTGCACCAACACAAGTGCGAAAAGTGGTTTTTCAACACTAACACAAGTGCGAAAAGTGGTTTTTCAACACTAACACAAGTGCGAAAAGTGGTTTTTCCACACTAATACAAGTGCAAAAGTGGTTTCCTGCACCAACACAAATGCGAAAAGTGGTTTTTCAACACTAACACAAGTGCGAAAAGTGGTTTTTCAACACTATCACAAGTGCGAAAAGTGTTTTTTCCACACTAATACAAGTGCAAAAGTGGTTTCCTGCCCCAACACAAGTGCGAAAAGTGGTTTTTCAACACTAACACAAGTGCGAAAAGTGGTTTTTCAACACTATCACAAGTGCAAAAAGTGCTTTTTCCACACTAATACAAGTGCAAAAGTGGTTTCCTGCACCAACACAAGTGCGAAAAGTGGTTTTTCAACACTAACACAAGTGCGAAAAGTGGTTTTTCAACACTAACACAAGTGCGAAAGTGGTTTTTCAACACTAACACAAGTGCGAAAAGTGGTTTTTCAACACTAACACAAGTGCGAAAAGTGGTTTTTCAACACTAACACAAGTGCGAAAAGTGGTTTTTCCACACTAATACAAGTGCAAAAGTGGTTTCCTGCACCAACACAAGTGCAAAAGTGGTTTCCTGCACCAACACAAGTGCGAAAAGTGGTTTTTCAACACTAACACAAGTGCGAAAAGTGGTTTTTCAACACTAACACAAGTGCGAAAAGTGGTTTTTCCACACTAATACAAGTGCAAAAGTGGTTTCCTGCACCAACACAAGTGCGAAAAGTGGTTTTTCAACACTAACACAAGTGCGAAAAGTGGTTTTTCAACACTAACACAAGTGCGAAAAGTGGTTTTTCCACACTAATACAAGTGCAAAAGTGGTTTCCTGCACCAACACAAGTGCGAAAAGTGGTTTTTCAACACTAACACAAGTGCGAAAAGTGGTTTATCAACACTAACACAAGTGCGAAAAGTGGTTTTTCCACACTAATACAAGTGCAAAAGTGGTTTCCTGCCCCAACACAAGTGCGAAAAGTGGTTTTTCAACACTAACACAAGTGCGAAAAGTGGTTTTTCAACAATATCACAAGTGCAAAAAGTGCTTTTTCCACACTAATAGAAGTGCAAAAGTGGTTCCCTGCACCAACACAAGTGCGAAAAGTGGTTTTTCAACACTAACACAAGTGCGAAAAGTGGTTTTTCAACACTAACACAAGTGCGAAAAGTGGTTTTTCCACACTAATACAAGTGCAAAAGTGGTTTCCTGCACCAACACAAATGCGAAAAGTGGTTTTTCAACACTAACATATGTGCGAAAAGTGGTTTTTCAACACTAACACAACTGCGAAAAGTGGTTTTTCAACACTAACACAAGTGCGAAAAGTGGTTTTTCAACACTAACACAAGTGCGAAAAGTAGTTTTTCCACACTAATACAAGTGCAAAAGTGGTTTCCTGCACCAACACAAGTGCAAAAGTGGTTTCCTGCACCAACACAAGTGCAAAAGTGGTTTCCTGCACCAACACAAGTGCGAAAAGTGGTTTTTCAACACTAACACAAGTGCGAAAAGTGGTTTTTCAACACTAACACAAGTGCGAAAAGTGGTTTTTCCACACTAATACAAGTGCAAAAGTGGTTTCCTGCACCAACACAGGTGCAAAAAGTGGTTTTTCAACACTATCACAAGTGCGAAAAGTGGTTTTTCAACACTAACACAAGTGCGAAAAGTGGTTTTTCAACACTAACACAAGTGCGAAAAGTGGTTTTTCCACACTAATACAAGTGCAAAAGTGGTTTCCTGCACCAACACAGGTGCAAAAAGTAGTTTTTCCACACTAATACAAGTGCAAAAGTGGTTTCCTGCACCAACACAAGTGCAAAAGTGGTTTCCTGCACCAACACAAGTGCGAAAAGTGGTTTTTCAA
This sequence comes from Myxine glutinosa, assembly GCF_964187855.1. Taxonomy (NCBI): domain Eukaryota; kingdom Metazoa; phylum Chordata; class Myxini; order Myxiniformes; family Myxinidae; genus Myxine; species Myxine glutinosa. The sequence continues at coordinate 106,716 of NW_027617404.1, forward strand.
CACTAACACAAGTGCGAAAAGTGGTTTTTCCACACTAATACAAGTGCAAAAGTGGTTTCCTGCACCAACACAGGTGCAAAAAGTGGTTTTTCAACACTAACACAAGTGCGAAAGTGGTTTTTCAACACTAACACAACTGCGAAAAGTGGTTTTTCAACACTAACACAAGTGCGAAAAGTGGTTTTTCAACACTAACACAAGTGCGAAAAGTAGTTTTTCCACACTAATACAAGTGCAAAAGTGGTTTCCTGCACCAACACAAGTGCAAAAGTGGTTTCCTGCACCAACACAAGTGCGAAAAGTGGTTTTTCAACACTAACACAAGTGCGAAAAGTGGTTTTTCAACACTAACACAAGTGCGAAAAGTGGTTTTTCCACACTAATACAAGTGCAAAAGTGGTTTCCTGCACCAACACAGGTGCAAAAAGTGGTTTTTCAACACTATCACAAGTGCGAAAAGTGGTTTTTCAACACTATCACAAGTGCAAAAAGTGCTTTTTCCACACTAATAAAAGTGCAAAAGTGGTTTCCTGCACCAATACAAGTGCAAAAGTGGTTTCCTTCACCACACAAGTGCGAAAAGTGGTTTTTCAACACTAACACAAGTGCGAAAAGTGTTTTTTCCACACTAATACAAGTGCAAAAGTGGTTTCCTGCACCAACACAAGTGCGAAAAGTGGTTTTTCAACACTAACACAAGTGCGAAAAGTGGTTTTTCAACACTAACACAAGTGCGAAAAGTGGTTTTTCCACACTAATACAAGTGCAAAAGTGGTTTCCTGCACCAACACAAATGCGAAAAGTGGTTTTTCAACACTAACACAAGTGCGAAAAGTGGTTTTTCAACACAAACACAAGTGCGAAAAGTGTTTTTTCCACACTAATACAAGTGCAAAAGTGGTTTCCTGCCCCAACACAAGTGCGAAAAGTGGTTTTTCAACACTAACACAAGTGCGAAAAGTGGTTTTTCAACACTAACACAAGTGCGAAAAGTGGTTTTTCAACACTAACACAAGTGCGAAAAATGTTTTTTCCACACTAATACAAGTGCAAAAAGTGTTTTTTCCACACTAATACAAGTGCAAAAGTGGTTTCCTGCACCAACACAAGTGCGAAAAGTGGTTTTTCAACACTAACACAAGTGCGAAAAGTGGTTTTTCCACACTGATACAAGTGCAAAAGTGGTTTCCTGCACCAACACAAGTGCGAAAAGTGGTTTTACAACACTAACACAAGTGCGAAAAGTGGTTTTTCAACACTATCACAAGTGCAAAAAGTGCTTTTTCCACACTAATACAAGTGCAAAAGTGGTTTCCTGCACCAACACAAGTGCGAAAAGTGGTTTTTCAACACTAACACAAGTGCGAAAAGTGGTTTTTCAACACTAACACAAGTGCGAAAAGTGTTTTTTCCACACTAATACAAGTGCAAAAGTGGTTTCCTGCACCAACACAAGTGCGAAAAGTGGTTTTTCAACACTAACACATGTGCGAAAAGTGGTTTTTCAACACTATCACAAGTGCAAAAAGTGTTTTTTCCACACTAATACAAGTGCAAAAGTGGTTTCCTGCACCAACACAAGTGCGAAAAGTGGTTTTTCAACACTAACACAAGTGCGAAAAGTGGTTTTTCAACACGAACACAAGTGCGAAAAGTGGTTTTTCCACACTAATACAAGTGCAAAAGTGGTTTCCTGCCCCAACACAAGTGCGAAAAGTGGTTTTTCAACACTAACACAAGTGCGAAAAGTGGTTTTCAACACTAACACAAGTGCGAAAAGTGGTTTTTCAACACGAACACAAGTGCGAAAAGTGGTTTTTCCACACTAATACAAGTGCAAAAGTGGTTTCCTGCACCAACACAAGTGCGAAAAGTGGTTTTTCAACACTAACACAAGTGCGAAAAGTGGTTTATCAACACTAACACAAGTGCGAAAAGTGGTTTTTCCACACTAATACAAGTGCAAAAGTGGTTTCCTGCCCCAACACAAGTGCGAAAAGTGGTTTTTCAACACTAACACAAGTGCGAAAAGTGGTTTTTCAACAATATCACAAGTGCAAAAAGTGCTTTTTCCACACTAATAGAAGTGCAAAAGTGGTTCCCTGCACCAACACAAGTGCGAAAAGTGGTTTTTCAACACTAACACAAGTGCGAAAAGTGGTTTTTCAACACTAACACAAGTGCGAAAAGTGGTTTTTCCACACTAATACAAGTGCAAAAGTGGTTTCCTGCACCAACACAAATGCGAAAAGTGGTTTTTCAACACTAACATATGTGCGAAAAGTGGTTTTTCAACACTAACACAACTGCGAAAAGTGGTTTTTCAACACTAACACAAGTGCGAAAAGTGGTTTTTCAACACTAACACAAGTGCGAAAAGTAGTTTTTCCACACTAATACAAGTGCAAAAGTGGTTTCCTGCACCAACACAAGTGCAAAAGTGGTTTCCTGCACCAACACAAGTGCAAAAGTGGTTTCCTGCACCAACACAAGTGCGAAAAGTGGTTTTTCAACACTAACACAAGTGCGAAAAGTGGTTTTTCAACACTAACACAAGTGCGAAAAGTGGTTTTTCCACACTAATACAAGTGCAAAAGTGGTTTCCTGCACCAACACAGGTGCAAAAAGTGGTTTTTCAACACTATCACAAGTGCGAAAAGTGGTTTTTCAACACTAACACAAGTGCGAAAAGTGGTTTTTCAACACTAACACAAGTGCGAAAAGTGGTTTTTCCACACTAATACAAGTGCAAAAGTGGTTTCCTGCACCAACACAGGTGCAAAAAGTAGTTTTTCCACACTAATACAAGTGCAAAAGTGGTTTCCTGCACCAACACAAGTGCAAAAGTGGTTTCCTGCACCAACACAAGTGCGAAAAGTGGTTTTTCAACACTAACACAAGTGCGAAAAGTGGTTTTTCCACACTAATACAAGTGCAAAAGTGGTTTCCTGCACCAACACAGGTGCAAAAAGTGGTTTTTCAACACTAACACAAGTGCGAAAGTGGTTTTTCAACACTAACACAACTGCGAAAAGTGGTTTTTCAACACTAACACAAGTGCGAAAAGTGGTTTTTCAACACTAACACAAGTGCGAAAAGTAGTTTTTCCACACTAATACAAGTGCAAAAGTGGTTTCCTGCACCAACACAAGTGCAAAAGTGGTTTCCTGCACCAACACAAGTGCGAAAAGTGGTTTTTCAACACTAACACAAGTGCGAAAAGTGGTTTTTCAACACTAACACAAGTGCGAAAAGTGGTTTTTCCACACTAATACAAGTGCAAAAGTGGTTTCCTGCACCAACACAGGTGCAAAAAGTGGTTTTTCAACACTATCACAAGTGCGAAAAGTGGTTTTTCAACACTATCACAAGTGCAAAAAGTGCTTTTTCCACACTAATAAAAGTGCAAAAGTGGTTTCCTGCACCAATACAAGTGCAAAAGTGGTTTCCTTCACCACACAAGTGCGAAAAGTGGTTTTTCAACACTAACACAAGTGCGAAAAGTGTTTTTTCCACACTAATACAAGTGCAAAAGTGGTTTCCTGCACCAACACAAGTGCGAAAAGTGGTTTTTCAACACTAACACAAGTGCGAAAAGTGGTTTTTCAACACTAACACAAGTGCGAAAAGTGGTTTTTCCACACTAATACAAGTGCAAAAGTGGTTTCCTGCACCAACACAAATGCGAAAAGTGGTTTTTCAACACTAACACAAGTGCGAAAAGTGGTTTTTCAACACAAACACAAGTGCGAAAAGTGTTTTTTCCACACTAATACAAGTGCAAAAGTGGTTTCCTGCCCCAACACAAGTGCGAAAAGTGGTTTTACAACACTAACACAAGTGCGAAAAGTGGTTTTTCAACACTATCACAAGTGCAAAAAGTGCTTTTTCCACACTAATACAAGTGCAAAAGTGGTTTCCTGCACCAACACAAGTGCGAAAAGTGGTTTTTCAACACTAACACAAGTGCGAAAAGTGGTTTTTCAACACTAACACAAGTGCGAAAGTGGTTTTTCAACACTAACACAACTGCGAAAAGTGGTTTTTCAACACTAACACAAGTGCGAAAAGTGGTTTTTCAACACTAACACAAGTGCGAAAAGTGGTTTTTCAACACTATCACAAGTGCAAAAAGTGTTTTTTCCACACTAATACAAGTGCAAAAATGGTTTCCTGCACCAACACAAGTGCGAAAAGTGGTTTTTCAACACTAACACAAGTGCGAAAAGTGGTTTTTCAACACTAACACAAGTGCGAAAAGTGGTTTTTCCACACTAATACAAGTGCAAAAGTGGTTTCCTGCACCAACACAGGTGCAAAAAGTGGTTTTTCAACACTATCACAAGTGCAAAAAGTGGTTTTTCAACACTATCACAAGTGCAAAAAGTGCTTTTTCCACACTAATAAAAGTGCAAAAGTGGTTTCCTGCACCAATACAAGTGCAAAAGTGGTTTCCTTCACCAACACAAGTGCGAAAAGTGGTTTTTCAACACTAACACAAGTGCGAAAAGTGTTTTTTCCACACTAATACAAGTGCAAAAGTGGTTTCCTGCACCAACACAAGTGCGAAAAGTGGTTTTTCAACACTAACACAAGTGCGAAAAGTGGTTTTTCAACACTAACACAAGTGCGAAAAGTGGTTTTTCCACACTAATACAAGTGCAAAAGTGGTTTCCTGCACCAACACAAATGCGAAAAGTGGTTTTTCAACACTAACACAAGTGCGAAAAGTGGTTTTTCAACACTATCACAAGTGCGAAAAGTGTTTTTTCCACACTAATACAAGTGCAAAAGTGGTTTCCTGCCCCAACACAAGTGCGAAAAGTGGTTTTTCAACACTAACACAAGTGCGAAAAGTGGTTTTTCAACACTATCACAAGTGCAAAAAGTGCTTTTTCCACACTAATACAAGTGCAAAAGTGGTTTCCTGCACCAACACAAGTGCGAAAAGTGGTTTTTCAACACTAACACAAGTGCGAAAAGTGGTTTTTCAACACTAACACAAGTGCGAAAGTGGTTTTTCAACACTAACACAAGTGCGAAAAGTGGTTTTTCAACACTAACACAAGTGCGAAAAGTGGTTTTTCAACACTAACACAAGTGCGAAAAGTGGTTTTTCCACACTAATACAAGTGCAAAAGTGGTTTCCTGCACCAACACAAGTGCAAAAGTGGTTTCCTGCACCAACACAAGTGCGAAAAGTGGTTTTTCAACACTAACACAAGTGCGAAAAGTGGTTTTTCAACACTAACACAAGTGCGAAAAGTGGTTTTTCCACACTAATACAAGTGCAAAAGTGGTTTCCTGCACCAACACAAGTGCGAAAAGTGGTTTTTCAACACTAACACAAGTGCGAAAAGTGGTTTTTCAACACTAACACAAGTGCGAAAAGTGGTTTTTCCACACTAATACAAGTGCAAAAGTGGTTTCCTGCACCAACACAAGTGCGAAAAGTGGTTTTTCAACACTAACACAAGTGCGAAAAGTGGTTTATCAACACTAACACAAGTGCGAAAAGTGGTTTTTCCACACTAATACAAGTGCAAAAGTGGTTTCCTGCCCCAACACAAGTGCGAAAAGTGGTTTTTCAACACTAACACAAGTGCGAAAAGTGGTTTTTCAACAATATCACAAGTGCAAAAAGTGCTTTTTCCACACTAATAGAAGTGCAAAAGTGGTTCCCTGCACCAACACAAGTGCGAAAAGTGGTTTTTCAACACTAACACAAGTGCGAAAAGTGGTTTTTCAACACTAACACAAGTGCGAAAAGTGGTTTTTCCACACTAATACAAGTGCAAAAGTGGTTTCCTGCACCAACACAAATGCGAAAAGTGGTTTTTCAACACTAACATATGTGCGAAAAGTGGTTTTTCAACACTAACACAACTGCGAAAAGTGGTTTTTCAACACTAACACAAGTGCGAAAAGTGGTTTTTCAACACTAACACAAGTGCGAAAAGTAGTTTTTCCACACTAATACAAGTGCAAAAGTGGTTTCCTGCACCAACACAAGTGCAAAAGTGGTTTCCTGCACCAACACAAGTGCAAAAGTGGTTTCCTGCACCAACACAAGTGCGAAAAGTGGTTTTTCAACACTAACACAAGTGCGAAAAGTGGTTTTTCAACACTAACACAAGTGCGAAAAGTGGTTTTTCCACACTAATACAAGTGCAAAAGTGGTTTCCTGCACCAACACAGGTGCAAAAAGTGGTTTTTCAACACTATCACAAGTGCGAAAAGTGGTTTTTCAACACTAACACAAGTGCGAAAAGTGGTTTTTCAACACTAACACAAGTGCGAAAAGTGGTTTTTCCACACTAATACAAGTGCAAAAGTGGTTTCCTGCACCAACACAGGTGCAAAAAGTAGTTTTTCCACACTAATACAAGTGCAAAAGTGGTTTCCTGCACCAACACAAGTGCAAAAGTGGTTTCCTGCACCAACACAAGTGCGAAAAGTGGTTTTTCAACACTAACACAAGTGCGAAAAGTGGTTTTTCCACACTAATACAAGTGCAAAAGTGGTTTCCTGCACCAACACAGGTGCAAAAAGTGGTTTTTCAACACTAACACAAGTGCGAAAGTGGTTTTTCAACACTAACACAACTGCGAAAAGTGGTTTTTCAACACTAACACAAGTGCGAAAAGTGGTTTTTCAACACTAACACAAGTGCGAAAAGTAGTTTTTCCACACTAATACAAGTGCAAAAGTGGTTTCCTGCACCAACACAAGTGCAAAAGTGGTTTCCTGCACCAACACAAGTGCGAAAAGTGGTTTTTCAACACTAACACAAGTGCGAAAAGTGGTTTTTCAACACTAACACAAGTGCGAAAAGTGGTTTTTCCACACTAATACAAGTGCAAAAGTGGTTTCCTGCACCAACACAGGTGCAAAAAGTGGTTTTTCAACACTATCACAAGTGCGAAAAGTGGTTTTTCAACACTATCACAAGTGCAAAAAGTGCTTTTTCCACACTAATAAAAGTGCAAAAGTGGTTTCCTGCACCAATACAAGTGCAAAAGTGGTTTCCTTCACCACACAAGTGCGAAAAGTGGTTTTTCAACACTAACACAAGTGCGAAAAGTGTTTTTTCCACACTAATACAAGTGCAAAAGTGGTTTCCTGCACCAACACAAGTGCGAAAAGTGGTTTTTCAACACTAACACAAGTGCGAAAAGTGGTTTTTCAACACTAACACAAGTGCGAAAAGTGGTTTTTCCACACTAATACAAGTGCAAAAGTGGTTTCCTGCACCAACACAAATGCGAAAAGTGGTTTTTCAACACTAACACAAGTGCGAAAAGTGGTTTTTCAACACAAACACAAGTGCGAAAAGTGTTTTTTCCACACTAATACAAGTGCAAAAGTGGTTTCCTGCCCCAACACAAGTGCGAAAAGTGGTTTTTCAACACTAACACAAGTGCGAAAAGTGGTTTTTCAACACTAACACAAGTGCGAAAAGTGGTTTTTCAACACTAACACAAGTGCGAAAAATGTTTTTTCCACACTAATACAAGTGCAAAAAGTGTTTTTTCCACACTAATACAAGTGCAAAAGTGGTTTCCTGCACCAACACAAGTGCGAAAAGTGGTTTTTCAACACTAACACAAGTGCGAAAAGTGGTTTTTCCACACTGATACAAGTGCAAAAGTGGTTTCCTGCACCAACACAAGTGCGAAAAGTGGTTTTACAACACTAACACAAGTGCGAAAAGTGGTTTTTCAACACTATCACAAGTGCAAAAAGTGCTTTTTCCACACTAATACAAGTGCAAAAGTGGTTTCCTGCACCAACACAAGTGCGAAAAGTGGTTTTTCAACACTAACACAAGTGCGAAAAGTGGTTTTTCAACACTAACACAAGTGCGAAAAGTGTTTTTTCCACACTAATACAAGTGCAAAAGTGGTTTCCTGCACCAACACAAGTGCGAAAAGTGGTTTTTCAACACTAACACATGTGCGAAAAGTGGTTTTTCAACACTATCACAAGTGCAAAAAGTGTTTTTTCCACACTAATACAAGTGCAAAAGTGGTTTCCTGCACCAACACAAGTGCGAAAAGTGGTTTTTCAACACTAACACAAGTGCGAAAAGTGGTTTTTCAACACGAACACAAGTGCGAAAAGTGGTTTTTCCACACTAATACAAGTGCAAAAGTGGTTTCCTGCCCCAACACAAGTGCGAAAAGTGGTTTTTCAACACTAACACAAGTGCGAAAAGTGGTTTTCAACACTAACACAAGTGCGAAAAGTGGTTTTTCAACACGAACACAAGTGCGAAAAGTGGTTTTTCCACACTAATACAAGTGCAAAAGTGGTTTCCTGCACCAACACAAGTGCGAAAAGTGGTTTTCAACACTAACACAAGTGCGAAAAGTGGTTTTTCAACACGAACACAAGTGCGAAAAGTGGTTTTTCCACACTAATACAAGTGCAAAAGTGGTTTCCTGCACCAACACAAGTGCGAAAAGTGGTTTTTCAACACTAACACAAGTGCGAAAAGTGGTTTTTCAACACTAACACAAGTGCGAAAAGTGTTTTTTCCACACTAATACAAGTGCAAAAGTGGTTTCCTGCACCAACACAAGTGCGAAAAGTGATTTTACAACACTAACACAAGTGCGAAAAGTGGTTTTTCAACACTAACACAAGTGCGAAAAGTGGTTTTTCCACACTGATACAAGTGCAAAAGTGGTTTCCTGCACCAACACAAGTGCGAAAAGTGGTTTTACAACACTAACACAAGTGCGAAAAGTGGTTTTTCAACACTATCACAAGTGCAAAAAGTGCTTTTTCCACACTAATACAAGTGCAAAAGTGGTTTCCTGCACCAACACAAGTGCGAAAAGTGGTTTTTCAACACTAACATAAGTGCGAAAAGTGGTTTTTCAACACTAACACAAGTGCGAAAAGTGTTTTTTCCACACTAATACAAGTGCAAAAGTGGTTTCCTGCACCAACACAAGTGCGAAAAGTGGTTTTTCAACACTAACATATGTGCGAAAAGTGGTTTTTCAACACTATCACAAGTGCAAAAAGTGTTTTTTCCACACTAATACAAGTGCAAAAGTGGTTTCCTGCACCAACACAAGTGCGAAAAGTGGTTTTTCAACACTAACATAAGTGCGAAAAGTGGTTTTTCAACACTAACACAAGTGCGAAAAGTGTTTTTTCCACACTAATACAAGTGCAAAAGTGGTTTCCTGCACCAACACAAGTGCGAAAAGTGGTTTTTCAACACTAACATATGTGCGAAAAGTGGTTTTTCAACACTATCACAAGTGCAAAAAGTGCTTTTTCCACACTAATACAAGTGCAAAAGTGGTTTCCTGCACCAACACAAGTGCGAAAAGTGGTTTTTCAACACTAACATAAGTGCGAAAAGTGGTTTTTCAACACTAACACAAGTGCGAAAAGTGTTTTTTCCACACTAATACAAGTGCAAAAGTGGTTTCCTGCACCAACACAAGTGCGAAAAGTGGTTTTTCAACACTAACATATGTGCGAAAAGTGGTTTTTCAACACTATCACAAGTGCAAAAAGTGTTTTTTCCACACTAATACAAGTGCAAAAGTGGTTTCCTGCACCAACACAAGTGCGAAAAGTGGTTTTTCAACACTAACACAAGTGCGAAAAGTGGTTTTCAACACTAACACAAGTGCGAAAAGTGGTTTTTCAACACGAACACAAGTGCGAAAAGTGGTTTTTCCACACTAATACAAGTGCAAAAGTGGTTTCCTGCACCAACACAAGTGCGAAAAGTGGTTTTCAACACTAACACAAGTGCGAAAAGTGGTTTTTCAACACGAACACAAGTGCGAAAAGTGGTTTTTCCACACTAATACAAGTGCAAAAGTGGTTTCCTGCACCAACACAAGTGCGAAAAGTGGTTTTTCAACACTAACACAAGTGCGAAAAGTGGTTTTTCAACACTAACACAAGTGCGAAAAGTGTTTTTTCCACACTAATACAAGTGCAAAAGTGGTTTCCTGCACCAACACAAGTGCGAAAAGTGATTTTACAACACTAACACAAGTGCGAAAAGTGGTTTTTCAACACTAACACAAGTGCGAAAAGTGGTTTTTCCACACTGATACAAGTGCAAAAGTGGTTTCCTGCACCAACACAAGTGCGAAAAGTGGTTTTACAACACTAACACAAGTGCGAAAAGTGGTTTTTCAACACTATCACAAGTGCAAAAAGTGCTTTTTCCACACTAATACAAGTGCAAAAGTGGTTTCCTGCACCAACACAAGTGCGAAAAGTGGTTTTTCAACACTAACATAAGTGCGAAAAGTGGTTTTTCAACACTAACACAAGTGCGAAAAGTGTTTTTCCACACTAATACAAGTGCAAAAGTGGTTTCCTGCACCAACACAAGTGCGAAAAGTGGTTTTTCAACACTAACATATGTGCGAAAGTGGTTTTTCAACACTATCACAAGTGCAAAAAGTGTTTTTTCCACACTAATACAAGTGCAAAAGTGGTTTCCTGCACCAACACAAGTGCGAAAAGTGGTTTTTCAACACTAACACAAGTGCGAAAAGTGGTTTTTCAACACGAACACAAGTGCGAAAAGTGGTTTTTCCACACTAATACAAGTGCAAAAGTGGTTTCCTGCCCCAACACAAGTGCGAAAAGTGGTTTTTCAACACTAACACAAGTGCGAAAAGTGGTTTTCAACACTAACACAAGTGCGAAAAGTGGTTTTTCAACACGAACACAAGTGCGAAAAGTGGTTTTTCCACACTAATACAAGTGCAAAAGTGGTTTCCTGCACCAACACAAGTGCGAAAAGTGGGTTTTGAACACTACCACAAGTGCGAAAAGTGGTTTTTCAACACTAACACAAGTGCGAAAAGTGTTTTTTCCACACTAACACAAGTGCGAAAAGTGGTTTTTCCACACTAATACAAGTGCAAAAGTGGTTTCCTGCACCAACACAAGTGCGAAAAGTGGTTTTTCAACACTAACACAAGTGCGAAAAGTGGTTTTTCAACACTGATACAAGTGCAAAAGTGGTTTCCTGCACCAACACAAGTGCGAAAAGTGGTTTTTCAACACTAACACAAGTGCGAAAAGTGGTTTTTCAACACTATCACAAGTGCAAAAAGTGTTTTTTCCACACTAATACAAGTGCAAAAGTGGTTTCCTGCACCAACACAAGTGCGAAAAGTGGTTTTTCAACACTAACACAAGTGCGAAAAGTGGTTTTTCAACACTATCACAAGTGCAAAAAGTGTTTTTTCCACACTAATACAAGTGCAAAAGTGGTTTCCTGCCCAAACACAAGTGCGAAAAGTGGTTTTTCCACACTAACACAAGTGCGAAAAGTGGTTTTTCAACACTAACACAAGTGCGAAAAGTGGTTTTTCCACACTAATACAAGTGCAAAAGTGGTTTCCTGCACCAACACAAGTGCGAAAAGTGGTTTTTCAATACTAACACAAGTGCGAAAAGTGGTTTTTCAACACTATCACAAGTGCAAAAAGTGTTTTTTCCACACTAATACAAGTGCAAAAGTGGTTTCCTGCACCAACACAAGTGCGAAAAGTGGTTTTTCAACACTAACACAAGTGCGAAAAGTGGTTTTTCAACACGAACACAAGTGCGAAAAGTGGTTTTTCCACACTAATACAAGTGCAAAAGTGGTTTCCTGCCCCAACACAAGTGCGAAAAGTGGTTTTTCAACACTAACACAAGTGCGAAAAGTGGTTTTCAACACTAACACAAGTGCGAAAAGTGGTTTTTCAACACGAACACAAGTGCGAAAAGTGGTTTTTCCACACTAATACAAGTGCAAAAGTGGTTTCCTGCACCAACACAAGTGCGAAAAGTGGTTTTCAACACTAACACAAGTGCGAAAAGTGGTTTTTCAACACGAACACAAGTGCGAAAAGTGGTTTTTCCACACTAATACAAGTGCAAAAGTGGTTTCCTGCACCAACACAAGTGCGAAAAGTGGTTTTTCAACACTAACACAAGTGCGAAAAGTGGTTTTTCAACACTAACACAAGTGCGAAAAGTGTTTTTTCCACACTAATACAAGTGCAAAAGTGGTTTCCTGCACCAACACAAGTGCGAAAAGTGATTTTACAACACTAACACAAGTGCGAAAAGTGGTTTTTCAACACTAACACAAGTGCGAAAAGTGGTTTTTCCACACTGATACAAGTGCAAAAGTGGTTTCCTGCACCAACACAAGTGCGAAAAGTGGTTTTACAACACTAACACAAGTGCGAAAAGTGGTTTTTCAACACTATCACAAGTGCAAAAAGTGCTTTTTCCACACTAATACAAGTGCAAAAGTGGTTTCCTGCACCAACACAAGTGCGAAAAGTGGTTTTTCAACACTAACACAAGTGCGAAAAGTGGTTTTTCAACACTAACACAAGTGCGAAAAGTGTTTTTTCCACACTAATACAAGTGCAAAAGTGGTTTCCTGCACCAACACAAGTGCGAAAAGTGGTTTTTCAACACTAACATATGTGCGAAAAGTGGTTTTTCAACACTATCACAAGTGCAAAAAGTGTTTTTTCCACACTAATACAAGTGCAAAAGTGGTTTCCTGCACCAACACAAGTGCGAAAAGTGGTTTTTCAACACTAACACAAGTGCGAAAAGTGGTTTTTCAACACGAACACAAGTGCGAAAAGTGGTTTTTCCACACTAATACAAGTGCAAAAGTGGTTTCCTGCCCCAACACAAGTGCGAAAAGTGGTTTTTCAACACTAACACAAGTGCGAAAAGTGGTTTTCAACACTAACACAAGTGCGAAAAGTGGTTTTTCAACACGAACACAAGTGCGAAAAGTGGTTTTTCCACACTAATACAAGTGCAAAAGTGGTTTCCTGCACCAACACAAGTGCGAAAAGTGGGTTTTGAACACTACCACAAGTGCGAAAAGTGGTTTTTCAACACTAACACAAGTGCGAAAAGTGTTTTTTCCACACTAACACAAGTGCGAAAAGTGGTTTTTCCACACTAATACAAGTGCAAAAGTGGTTTCCTGCACCAACACAAGTGCGAAAAGTGGTTTTTCAACACTAACACAAGTGCGAAAAGTGGTTTTTCAACACTGATACAAGTGCAAAAGTGGTTTCCTGCACCAACACAAGTGCGAAAAGTGGTTTTTCAACACTAACACAAGTGCGAAAAGTGGTTTTTCAACACTATCACAAGTGCAAAAAGTGTTTTTTCCACACTAATACAAGTGCAAAAGTGGTTTCCTGCACCAACACAAGTGCGAAAAGTGGTTTTTCAACACTAACACAAGTTCGAAAAGTGGTTTTTCAACACTAACACAAGTGCGAAAAGTGTTTTTTCCACACTAATACAAGTGCAAAAGTGGTTTCCTGCCCAACACAAGTGCGAAAAGTGGTTTTTCCACACTAACACAAGTGCGAAAAGTGGTTTTTCAACACTAACACAAGTGCGAAAAGTGGTTTTTCCACACTAATACAAGTGCAAAAGTGGTTT